>NC_056725.1:43573348-43598348 GCF_019279795.1 Protopterus annectens
CTGTAAATATTTTCTCTTATCTTCAGCACACCAAGTCTTACAGAGCACCTCATAGTACTTGTGATGTTTGATGTACAAAACAGAATATTCCCTACCTTGGTATGGCATACTAGAATTACTAAATGGCATTGTCTACATTTGTCTGGCCTTCATGTTGACAATTTATGACTTTTTGACACAACATTGCCTCTTTCCCTACACAAGCATTGGTGTTTGTATCCTACTAAGTTTGTTCTCCTCTGATTTTCCTTCATCCTGAGTATTTACACATCTCATTCCCAATATCTCACTTAGAAGCATTCCCAATCTGTCTCAGTCTATGTCAAGGAAGAGGGAAGGACTGAGTATGGAATGCTTATGTTGTCCATCTTAATGAGGAACAAGGGTGCAGAGATCAGCAGAGTAAACAGAGACATGCTGGTGCTTCAGTGTAGTTGAAACTCTTGTCTCTAACAGTAAACAGCATGCTGATACTGGAAGCCATGTGAACAGGTCTGTACATGTCAGCAAATGGGGTGCTATTAGACAGGAAGGCTCTAACCAAACAGGAGTGGCTGTATTTGAAGCCAACTTGCTGCTGTCTCAGACCCTTACCATAGCCTACTCCAAGATAAAAGTGGGCTGAAGCATGTCCCCTTCTTAGTCATGTACTTCTAGGCCTGGATGCTGTATGTTATGCAGCACAGCAGGGGGGGCTGGCCATTGCTGCTCTAGGAATATATAAACACTCACTTCAGCAATGTTTTATGTCAGTAGTCTGCACAACAGCATGCTCATCTTTACTCACAGGTACTCCATCACAACTTTGAATTACGCTCCCATGGTCTTTATCACTAGTTTCCCTCAAATATTCTTGTTTAAAATCAAGCACTTCACTCTAGATTAGAAAGTTGCCAGTGCTCTCATTTTAAACAACCAGTGTTGAAACTACTTCAACTTGGCTGAAGCAGATTGTGGTTAGGACTATTCACCAGACTACTGTGGAAATCTGCCTGGATGGATTGTGTGACTGCTGGAGGAAACAAAGTGGAGACCACCTCTCCGGCAGCATCTTTGTGAGAGGCATAGATTCTTACCTTTTTATGAAGGGGAGATTTATGAATTATGCCAGATTTTGCTCCCATTTTGAAGTTTGTGAGCTCCAGTGCATGGGTGATAGCTCTATCCCCCGTTAGCATTCCTATAGGCTTCTATTCAAAGATGCCATTCTCTAATTTCAACCACAAACTACCTACTTCCAAAAGCTTTCCTCAATATGCCCTCCCCCAAATTAAATCATGCACTACTGTTTTATGACATGATAGCTCTGACATAGTAGCAAAGCAATATTTACTTGTTTATTTTTATAGGTTGGTACTAGGCTATCAGCCCTAGGGCCTATACAAGCCTAGCCATAACAATTCACTGGCTATTTCTTTCCACTATATTTACTTCCCTGGACCCCTGTTGAGATGGGCCCTTTAGGGGGTGAGAGGGGGTTGAAGTTGGCACTGAATCGATCTGCCAGGATATTGGTAATATCCTTGGGATCAGTATATTTAATGCCATTCCCTTGTAGCTCAGAGCAGATCTGAGCATTGCCATTTAGATTCTTGACATAACTATAGAATGCCTTGTGGTTGTCTTTGGAATCTTTGGCAATTTTATTTTCGTAACTAGGTTTGGAGGATTTTATGAGGGAACTCAGCTTCTTACTGAGGCTGGTAAGGGAGTTGTTTGCATCCTGGGATTTTCCTCTTTTCTGCAACAGTTTCTTCCTTTTATTGTAAAGTTTGTTTATGGCAGGGGACCACCAGATTGGCTTCCTTTTTTTTTTTTTTTTTTTTTTTTTTGGAGTAGAGCATCTTGGTTCTGTTTGGGATTTTTTAATTCAAAATCTTGACACTCCCAGTCAACAAATGTAAATAAATAAATAAATAAATAAAATCTAAGTTATAAGCAAACTCAAATCATCAGTGTAATAAACAGCTAGCCTACATCATCTTCCCTCTGCACACTGCTCCCTGCCTAGAGGCTTATGAAGCAATTAGCCTTGTTTTCCATCTATTATTTGCCATGGCTACTCTTCTGCTTTTCTAATTGGAGTGCTGAATCATCTAATTGCACACTCTGAAAAGACGAAAAAAAAATACCTTTCAGACAGTTTTCAAGACAAAGCTTTACTTTCTCTTATTTTCTGCTTCATTTACGGCAAAAGCCTTCATTAATTTACTTCAGCGTGGTCTAAATTAAGCAGGCAGCAAGTGCACATGATTAGAATGACAAGGTTAGGATTTTCTTCACCCACATCCATGTGTGTATGTGTGTGTGTGTGTGTGTGTGTGTGTGTGTGTGTGTGTGTGTGCAACCGCTCGCATACACACACACACACACACACACACACACACACACACACACACACACACACACACACACTTTCAGTTCTCATTACAGTCATTTATTACCTCCTTTCTTAATCTTTTTTCTTATAGAGCCAAAGTACAAATCTCTAGCCAAGAAACTTAATATGCTTTAATAGAAATGCTAGCCTGTAATCCCTGTTAATGCTAACATACTGTATACCTAAACAATTAACCCATGCATTTTTAGATATGTTTCAGGACAAAAAACAATCATCATGTTTGTTAGAATGCTGTTACTGGTGCTCTTAGTTCCCAAATGCATCTCTGTCTGTTTTTTTTTTTCAAATTCTGCCAGGATTACATCTTGGTAGTTGATTTATTTTCTCTCTCTCTGTCTCTACCAGATTAATAAAACTGATATGCCGAGTTAAATGAACAAATCTGGTATAATACACATTCTAAATAAATCCATTCTACAGATATTGCTTCTTGCTTCCTGGTGTAACCCTCCTAAAAGCATTTATCTGTGATATTGTCTCACCTGCCATAGGCACTCCCACAATACTTGGTAAACAGGGATGGCCGAGGGAGGAGGATGTTATGACTGCTTAAAGCAGCCATGCTAATAGTGGCACTGAGCTCAAGAAATGAACTGTTGAAGGGATTAGCCATCTTGTATGTGGCAGGTAAACACAAATTGCCTTTATACTATACAGGAAAAGCCTTAGGCATGGGTTGTGGCTTCTTATAGAAAAGAAAGGAGGGTCAGAAGAAAAGAAAATAGCTGCTTGTGCAACAAAGCAGAACACAAATATGTGGAATCACCATGGCAACCTCAACTTGAACATATTTTTCTGCCATGTTAGCTTGCCATTTTTTGTGTCTCACTACGTAGTATGTAGTAGTGTACATTAATAACAGTTTATAGGCCTGCCTGTTGTTGTACATACATACTTCTCTATTACCATATTACAGTTACTGCCCTGTTTGAAACGCTGAGATTATTAATGGTTTACTTACCTGTTCTAAGACCTGCTTTCTGTGCAACTGTAAAACTTGTTTTAAAGTTAACCAAAAATATGTGATAGTATGTTGGTACATTAATGTATGTACTATTCTAACAGAACTTATGTGTTAATAGACATATTTCCTACCATCTTCACCCAGCTATCAAAACCAAAATGAAAAGAAAAGAGACTACAAGAAAAAAAGGGGAGGGGGGGAATGGCGAAAAAACACACGTGAAGCAAGACTGTGGAAAAGATTTATGGGCTGTTTGATTTGGATTACTTATCTTGTCAGTGGTACCTACAAAGATACATAGCTATTTATTGTTTGTAATTTACTGTCATCTGACTTAGAACTGCTTTGGTTTACACTCTAGTGTAAATAGGGGAAGAGCCTAGCCATTTTTATGCACTGATTACCTGTAGAACATTGAACTGTGCAGTTCTGCCAGTGGCCAGTTTTGTATTTCTGTGCTATTATAAGCTGCCTTCATTTGCACTGCCTTATGCTCATTCATTCAGAGCTGCTTGATGCTAAGCAAGCTCACTACTGATTGTAACGATTTTATACTAGATTTGACAAGCTATCAGCCTAGGAACACCTAGGATAAGTACTTTTGCACTCTTAACTGAGTTATTGTGACAGCTCCACACTTTTTTTTTTTTTTTTTGCCATTTACTGTGATCTGAGTTAGAATTGCTTTTGTTTGCACTCTAGTGAGAGTAGAAGAATAACCAAGACAGTTTAGGCCTCTGATTGCTTGCAGAACCTTGAATTGTACTGTTTTGCTTTTGGCCAGTGGGCTTGATTGAATTTTTTGGTACTTACGTATTATCGCAACCAGATTTTCGTGGCAATAGCCACTGGTTTTTGATCATGAAAAATGTCCATTAATGTTGTTAAAATGTAATGTAGTGTGTTTTCTTTACGAGTACAGATTGTTTTCTGGACTGCTATCTATACAATTTACAAAACATACTGTTGTTGTTTCTTCGTGGTGTTTACTGGCACCATGTTGCTTCCTGCAAGTCTGCCTTCTGAGCGTTCCTTCTTTGTGCCAGCAAGTGCCGTCAAGTGACGGTCATACATTCATTTGGGAATCATAGCTGTGACTACTTTAAAAATATGAGACAGAAATGTGGGCACTGCAGAGGTTAACATGTGCCTAGATGCATGAAAGGGACTGGGGACACAGACATGTTTAAAAAATAAAAGAAACATAAACCGTTACATGCGAAATGCAAGAAACAAGTGTAGCTCATCGTAAGCCCATTCATGTCTTCTGGTGTGCGTTTTCTTAATAACTAATTTATAGTCATTTCAAAGTAGCTGTTAGACCCTTTTTAGAAATTGTGTCCCTATCTTGTATGAGTTACAGTTCACAGACATCATGTATTATTAAGAAAACACACAGCAGAAGACATGAATGGGCTTACAATGAGCTACAGTTGTTTCTTGCAGTTCGTATGCTTTCCATAGCAGCCATGACAATGAAGGCATGCGTATATAAAACGCACGCAAATCGGGAAGAGGATTTTTTCCAATTCCTCTCTTCCTGAAAGTAATGCAACTGTTTTCCTCAACAATAAGGACTTTGAATAGCCCTCTTCAGTGTTTCATGCCCTCGTAACAGTTCAGGTTTATCACACTGGCAAGCAACAACATCTGGTTGCGATAATACGTAAGTACCAATTTTTTTGTATTTTTGTGGTTTTATAAGTTTCCCACTTTCGCACAATGCACAGCCATATTTAACCATGCACTACATAGACACAGACACTTAGAACTGTAAATTTGTATATACAACCTACCCCAGAAATACGTAGTGTATTTAATAATTTGTGGTCACTTGAAGAGCATTGGATTTGTGTGAAGTTGCTCATTTTTCATGTCTTGACTTGTGCTGTTTTGTTTTAAATGGATAGCACTCCATGTAAATGGGTCATAATCTCTCAGGCACTTCTTCCCCTCTAGCCCACACTAGTAACCAACTGGAACTATGTGTCTGCACCTTCCCATTGTCTCTGTAGCCAGCTTGGTTGAAAAAGGCACCATGAAACAATGCGGCAATATCCTCATGTTTACTGACAACCACTTACTGCTTAAGCAATCTGCCATAGGGAGTAAGAAATGTTGTTATATATTATTGGAGGCAAAGCTCTCACACAAAGCCACTACAAATAATAAGTAGGTTGTCTGCGCCATGCAACACCGCACTTAACCAAGCTCAAATACCTCAAACTAAACACAAAGACTTACAATGCTGAGACTCTTAAAAGTAACCTACATAAAGCACAGAGGTCTTCTAAATGTAGCTCTACAAACAAATACCCTCAGCAACCTCACAAATAATCATCACACACAGCACCCACCATGAAACATACATCTAGGAATCACACAGACTCAGTTCCAAAGCACCACACATACCAATGTCCTCATTATAGGTGACTCCAGAGTGAGACATACAGATGCACCATTCATCAAGTTGTGCAAAGAGAGGGTCATGGTCAGCTGCCTATCAGGCACCAAAATTAGTTACATTACACAAACACTCAAGTCCCTTCACCACAGGTACACATATGACACATTCATAGGTAAGTACTAGGCTAGCTCCCCTTGTGGATCATTTAAGCCTAGCCACTTTCCCTTAGTGAGAATCAAACCCTGTGCTTCTCACCTGTGAGGTAATAACCTTAACCATTATGCCAATTCCCAGCTTGTAAATGACTTGTGATGTACCTTCCTAGACTGTATGAAGACAGACATGATGTCTCTTGGAATATGTGCTTGAATCATGTATGAGCCTAACCTACTAACTTCAACAATTTGTTTAGATTCTAGTGTCAGGCTAATGAAGTACAATGGAGTACTATATATATATATATATATATATATATATATATATATATATATATATATATATATATATATATATATATATATACATACACACCTGGGAAGAGATGGTATTGCCAGGAATAGCCTGCACCTCTCCCTCATGCCTTCTCTTTATTGTTCATTCCCAAAATTGCCTTTTTAGGCAATACCAGACTTCTAAAGCTTCAGGCACAAGTAAACAGGATCAGGGCAACATTAAGGTATTGCTGTTTAATGCAGGAGCCTTAAAAATCCATAACTTACGAGCGCTACTTATTCTGGAAAATGTTGGCATATGTATTGTAACAATGACAGGTTCAATACCAGTGAAAGCATACCATCATTGGATGGCTTAAATGCCTATAAATTGTGCAGGACCAAAACATTAGAAGCAGGCAGTAAAGGTTGAGTTATCTCTATATTCTTAAAAAGAAAAAAAAAATCTCACCTCCAGACTTGTTAGAAAATACTTCCAACTTACTATAAACAACACTCTTTATCACAACAGAGCTAACTACAGACCCCCTTTATGTCACCCTCAGCCATTACCTCCTACCCAGCAAGAATGCAATTTCTATGTATTAAGCTAAACGCCATTCACCAAGGAGACTTTAACTATTCCACCATAAACTAGAAGGCTTGTACATCCTCAAACATCTATATTCAGACTTCATAAATACAAACTGTCTTGATGAGGTAGTATGCACTCCAACAAAGGGAGAGAAAATTCTGTACTGTGTCCTTATCACTATGGGACAGCTCTGCTTCCTGCTTATTGTAACCTCTGCCCTGGTGAAATCAGACCAGTCAGTCACATTCACCTTAAGACTGAAGCCTGAAGCATCTTCCAATACCTTAGTATTTAGAGACTTTGCAAAAGTTTAATCTACGTAAAATGAATGATGGCCTGACTAAATTCAAAATCCCCTTTCACATCAATGATCCCAGTGCTTATATAGAATCCTTTACTGCCAAGTTTTGTGCATGTGTAAATAGTTGCAGAGATACATTTATCATCCCAAAAATAAATACAGTGCCACATTCAAAAATAACACCCTGTGGTGGCACACTGATGTAAAGAGGCTCTATAATAAAAGAAAAAGCCATTGCTTGCCAAAATAAACCTAACTCTCAAGAAGCCTAAAATGCTCTTTCAAAGCTAAACAAGGAACTCCGGATAAAGAAAAAACAGCCAACCAGGGGAAAGACAACTACAAAGCCTTCTTTAACTATGAGGGAGATATCACCTTTACACTTGTCAACCATTCTGTAAAAATACCACCAATGTTAAAAGCCTTCAGAAACCAGAGTAGCACAAATATAGATAAATTGAGAACTTTTCTTACAGCACACATCTGGAACCATATACTCTCCTTACATGACCTTAACACAGCAGTTGCAAGCCTAACCAACTTCCTACTTCAGCTGCAAGACAAACCCACTATCAAGACTTCCCACTTATCCACAGGCTTTATAAACCCACCAAAACTGAATAGCTATCCACTGTGTTTAAACATCTTTTAACTCTAAAGGATGGCAAAAATGGAAGCAGACCCCACAACTGACAAGCACACCTTCTTTATAGTCTTGCATTACCTAGTAAAAAAATTATTCAGAAAGAAGAAAAGAAATATCCAAACAAAGAAACAAATTACCCTCTTACATCTCCCCAAACACTTTTGGAAAGAGATAACCTACTTATAAAAAGAAAATCTCCTCTTGAGATCCTGTCTACAAACACCATTCAATGTGATACAGCAAATCTTTCTCCAGAGGATTTTCTTAAAGAATTTAACAATCTCCCATCAATAAACTCCACACTTCCCACAGATCATGCATTGCCCACCCCACCACCATTCACCCCCCTCTTCTACTTCAGATGCATACATCCAAAAGAAATCTCTATTCTTGAAAATATTTCCACTGAGACTCTTCCTGGATCTGAAAACATACACCTTTGGTTCATATATCACTGCAGACAGCATCTGTGTCTTCCTCGCACCTACATATATAATCTACATATCACACAAAATATCATGCCACATATTTGGAAAATTGTTTAATTAAACCTCTCCCAAAGCAAATCAGCCCCAAAGATACCTCTCACTTCTGTACAATATCCATCCTCCCAACTCCAGGAAAACTTCTTGAAAAGTTAGTCCTGACCCAACTCTGCTTCTGTACCCAGCAGTACCACCTGCTGTCCTTCAAACACCTCCAGATTTGTTAGACAAGACATGGATTCTGGTCTGGATGAAGTACTATGACAGCACTTTGGTCCTTAACCAATAACATCCTGTTAAACTCTGATAGTGGCCTCCTTTCAGGGTCCCGATTTATATACCTGACTAAGGCTTTTGACCTTACTGACCACTATCTTCTCCAAAACAAACTAAGTGAAATTGGTATCAGTTCAGACACTGCTCCCTGGTTTAAAAACATCTAATTGATAAGACACTAAAATTACCAAAGGCGCACCATAAGGATTTATTATCCCCCCCTCTTCTTCCCCACATTCATTAACAAACTTCCTTGTGACCTCCCCAATTTCCAACTTATCATCTATGCTGGTCATTTACCAGCCAGGTCACTCTCACATCAACATTCAATGCCAACTCCACTCAGACTTACATAAGCTCTTCCAATGGCTCATAAACAAACTACTTCTCCACCCTACCAAGGCCAAAGTTATACATTTTGAAACTCCACAGAAAATTCACCAAGCACGTCTCTTTAACTGTCTTTGACACACACAATCATGCCACAGAGACAACCTCTACCTTCATAAACCCAGGACTATGGTTTGCTCAGTCAGTAAACTTCCATTACCACAAGACAAAGTCAGATCCAAAATAAACTCCTTCTTCTGGGCCAAAAAGATCTCCCCTTTTCTATCCCAACCATTCAGAACAGCCATTGGCAAAGGAGTTCTCCTTTCTCAACTTTAATTTTTGCTTCGTTCTCCAAGAAAAACACTACAACAATTCAGACTCTCTCTAACAGCATCTGCCAATTAATTACACACTTAGTTTTCTCTGAGCATCACTATCACCCTAGAAAAAGCCAAATAGCTACCTATAAATCAAAGATCTAACCTAATTTTAGGGTCCCAGCTGTACAAAATATTCCAACTCGACACATTTTCTCCCCTTGCAGCTGGACTTCAGGAAAAAAAAAACTCCTTATACAACCTGAGACTCTACTGACAAGGCACACCAACTTTCATTACCCCTAAACCAAAGTCCACAGCATGCACACCTACACTTTGGCAAGCCAATCAACATTAAAGGAGCACTATCCCATTTCCAAAATCAATTTCTTGCTAGAGGACTTAATTTGCATTTTAGTTCTGTGTAAGAAACACGTTCGCACTGAGGCACGTTTTTCAGAGAAGTTTGTAAGCATACTGCTGATCAGATTTCACAAACTTCAGTGGGGGAGGGTTATTATAGGAAGTGCTAAGAGTTTACAGTTTGTGCTTGTGTGTTTAACTTTCCCCATCGATAAGCTATTAGATTAGTTGAATGACTAGTTTAGCTTCAGCCAGAGATGCTATCTAGCCAGACTCATATCTGCAGCCTTTGCAGCCGTGAAATTACATTATCTATAGTACGTGCTTGTTTTTTGTAAAACTTTGTGGAAGGATTAACCCAGCCTAGGCAATTGTATTTTCTTTTGTTTGTTTTTGTTTCATGCTTGTTGCTACACTCTTTTTTCCTTCAGTGGTAATTATTTTTCATATGGTCTGCTATAATGTTGCTTATTAATGCATGTTCTATTGCAGACATACCTTTATAATCAGACAATTTCCCTCATATCACAGGACAGCATTGCTTTGGACAGTTGCATCGGAAACAAACCCATTGAGTTGCAAATGTCCTAATATTCTAGAAGAATAAAATCTTATAACATTTCAATAAAAAATGTCAGACAACTTTCAAAATGAATCTTTTTACTATACTAAAAGTATTTTCCCATTTGTACATGCCCTTAAGGAATCATACAATAACTGTTTGTATAATACTGATTCCATCCAACTGAATTTCTTTTTTTTCTTACCTGCATTGCAATAAAATGTTAGGAGCTTTAACTCCTATCCTGAATATTTGACTGCAGTAGTTATACTGATTACCATTTGAAAGCTGAGGCAAATGTAATGTCTATATTTCCTGAGATTTACCTCAGTTCATCGAAATCCCATATTATCGAATCTCAGTTTGTCAACAATGAAAATATCAAAATCCCACATCATCGAATGAGCGGAACAAAGATCCACCCAGGGTAAGTAACCAGTTACCCCACCCAAAAAAACAAACCACCCCATCCCTAACCCACCCAGGTGGAGGTCTATGGGCCCACGACCCCATACCACCCCAACTAAATTTATGAACTCTGAGATCACACTACAGTTGAGAAAAAGGTAAAGTTCACTGTCTCACACAACAGGTTACTTACTCTGGGAAGGTCTTCTCTGTTCCGCTGTTTCAGTGAAGTGAGGTTCGATATTTTGAGTGTTGACAAAATGGGATTCGATAATCTGAGATTTCGACAAAGTCAGGTAGACCGGTTTCCCAATATTTTCCTATGTATGTTCATAAGTATGTATGCAATATATAATCTAAGTTTATATCTTTGTGGTTGTAAATCCACAGCCACACTATGTCTTACTGACATGCTAGCAATTCATGGCATTCTTGAATGTCCGTCAAACTTGTATATTCTAGATATGTGATAATACATGTATTTTATTAAAACTATGCATGCAGTGTGCATAATTGATTTAGTGGTAAACTTCACTGTTTCTAGACCACTTACCCACTGATCAAGATAGAAATACATAATTTAAATAAATGAACGCATGTTTCATTATATGCTTATCATATATATTTCTTTTTTTTTTTTTTTTTTTTCCTTTTTTCAAAACAGGTTTATTGTTTTAACATATAAGAGAAATATCATAACAATTTTATACAAGTAATTAAAAATAGGTATTATTATAATATTCAACAAAACAACTAAAGTATTTACAAAGACATCCACTACAATCAGATCAATTAATTAAACTAAAATACCATGCTATTGAAATTAAAATTTTTTCAACAAATTTTATAAATTATCCCATATAATAAAATAAGATGTTTTTCTATTTGTTCTAGTCCTAATTGTGTTTATTTCCATATGGCACACTATATTCATAACATTTTTAAATTCATTGAACGAAGGAGGTGTATCTGAAATCCAATTTCTAGTTATTATTTTCCTAGCCACTGCTAGAATAGACCATAACAAGGGAAGCTTAACCTTTTTAACACTTTGAGGTACAGGTGTGTTGAATAATATAAGAGATTTAGAAATAATGAAATTATCTGTAAAAAGAGCCTGCAAAAATTCATTAATTGACTTCCAGTATTCTTTCAATTTTATACAGTCATAAAACATATGAGCCCAGTCAGCATTAATTTCTACATTACATCTCTTACATAGATTATCTTTATTATTTATTTTATCCATCATCAAAGGTGTATAAAAAGATCTATGTAAAAATTTCCATGTATAAAGTCACCAGACAATGGAAGACATAGTTCTATAAGCAGATTCCAATATATATTGTTTATCTTGTTGATTTGGTGGGTCCCCATTAATAGAAGTGAAATAATTCCAGTATGAATCTACACTGTAAAAAGTTTCTTGTCTGATAACTTTATGTATGTATGAAAGTTTACCTTTATCAGAAACTTTATGTTGTAAATTTAATATCAAGTAATCAATCAGTGTTGGAATAGATTCTTTAACAGTTATAGACATTAAATCTATTTTATTAATGAGATGTTGTCTAAAGGTCTGAACCTCTAACCAGCAAGTTTCTCTTAGATCAAATTCTTATTTTAAGAAATCTAGATTTTTAACTTTATTATCAGATATCAACTGATACCAGTACTTTAGATCATTATCTATAGCTAAATGAGTTCCTTCAGAAGTAGATGACAAAAGCATACCCTGAGTATACATTATAGGAAATACAATAAAATTCCATTCCCTATACTTAGGGTGCATGAATATAAAGTTACGATAACTAATAATAATATTTAATGGGTAACAAACCATATGTTTAGGTGTAATAGGTGAAGTACAAAATTCCTTTAGTAACCATAACATGGAGTTATTTACAATCATATTTTTATGTGTTAAGGAGATTTTCATGAAGTGTATACTAATTAGCTCCCAATAATCTTTCCATTTTGTGACATATGACTGATCTATTAATAAAGTAATAACTTTTACAATAGAAGAGATAGTATATAAATTAAAGTCTGGAAAAGAAATACCCCTTGAGACCAGCTATTAGTATGTTTCTTTAATGCAATCCTAGGTCTATTAGGTGCCCATAAGAAATTTAACATTAGTGTGTTCAGTTTCTTGATAATTATTTTTGTAGGTGGAAGTATTATTGATTGTATTAAGTATAAAATCTTGGGGAATATTATCATTTTAATAATTGTAAGTCTCTCCTCCATAGTAAAAACATATTATTCCAGGTATTAAAAAGATTTTGTATATTAAGAAAACAGGTATTATAATTATTATATATAACAGATTTAATATCTTTAGATAGTATTATACCTAAATAAGTTATCTGACCTGAATTGGGTACATATTTAGTAAAATCACTAATGAGAATATTTTTCGTGTATATATAGGTAGTATTTTAGTTTTTCTTCATTGAATATTAAACCAGAAATACTTTTAAAATTCATCATGTTATCAAATAGAGACTGTATAGAAGAATTAGATCCTGCTGATGTAATTAGAACATCATCTGCAAAAAGCTGAATTTTGGATGTTGTATTTTCATCTATTTCAAAACCCTCTATGTCAGTACTGTTTCTGATCAAATTAGCCCAAGGCTCCATTACTAAAGTGAATAATAGTGGAGAAAGTGGACATCCTTGTTTTGTACCTTTAAGAATGGGTATTTTTTGTGAAACATATGTTCCTACCTTAATATAAGCCAATGTTCCTTTGTATAAATGTTCAATTAGATTTACAAATGCATCCGAGAAGTTTGTGCACTTCATTAAGGTAAACAGATAGTCCCAACTTACTGAATCAAATGCTGAACTTATATCAAGACTAATAAGTGTTAAATCTTTCTTTTTCCTATTTGCAAAATCTATTAATGTTAAAGTTCTTCTTATATTATCAAAAGTATTTCTATTTACAATGAAGCCTGTCTGATCTATATCTATAATGCCGGGAATGATTGTCTTCAATCTATCAGCAAAGATATTCATAAACATTTTATAATCAACATTAAGTAATGAGATGGGCCGATATGAAGAACATCTAGTTGGATCTTTATTAGGTTTTAAAATTGGCGAGATAAATGTATATTGCCAAGATGAGGGGGTTATTAACTCATTTTGGGCCAAAATAAAAACCTTATGTATTAATGAATATGTATTTTTAGAAAGGATTTTATATATCTCTGGTATAATACCATCATTACCCGGTGCTTTGTTTGATTTAAGCTTATTTATTTGTGTAATAACTTCTGTATATGAAATACTCTTGTCCAATAGTTTAATCTGTTGTTTATTAAGCTTTTTATTCATATTTGTGGTTATAAACTCCTTTATTTTATCTTTAGGTTCCATGTTAATATTATTATGGTTAATTTTGTGAAAGTGATTTCTAAATTCATCTAGTATTTCTGGTATACTAGAAACATTCTTCTTTTTCCTTAGAGAAAAGATTTCTTTGATATGGTTTTGTTTATTCAACCTTTTGTTTTATTTTTAAGTCTATGTAAGTATTTGGGGCTTACTGAATAAGACAAAACTTGTATTTCTCTAAAGTTATTTTAACTTTATGAGTTAAAATTTCCTCTGTATTTCTCAATTAGTTTGTTTATTTCTTCAATAACTTTCTTGTCCATAATATTTTCTTTATTATTATGTTTATAAGAGTCTAATTTACTTTGAATATCTAACAATTCCTTATCCCAAGATTTCCTTTTATTATTATACCATCTGATACTTTGTCCATATAGATATGATTTTAAGGCACCCCAAACATAAACAATGGAGACTTCAGGAGTGTTATTTATGTCTAAAAAATGTTTTACTTCTGAAAGTATATATTCTTTATAGTCTTTTAGTTGAGTTAAGTATGCTGGTATCCTTTTGATCTGAACATTATGAGTATTTTTTATCATGAATTCAAAAACAATTGAATTATGATCAGATATAGGACATGAAATGATTTTGGAATTAATTAAATCTGTTACCATCTGGTTAGAAATAAAGACCCTATCTATTTTTGAATAAGTTTTGTATCTGTTAGAAAAAAGGTGTATGGTAATGATTTTGAATCTATCTGATTATTAATATCATTCAAATGATAAGAATTAGCAAAATCCTTTAAATGTTTTGCATTAGATGTAATTCTTCTCTTTCCTATAGTGGTAGTATCACTTTCATGTAGTATACAATTAAAGTCACCAGCTAAAATAATATCTCCTATAGAGAATGATATGATCTTATCAAGATGATGTTTCACTGTATTAATACCAATTCCAGGTATCCAATATACATTAATTAAAGTGTAAGTCTTCCCATTAATTTGTATTGTAACCATACAAAACATTCCTTTGTCATCCTGATAAGACTTAATGGTTTTAGGAATGGGCATACTTTTATTCCATAAAATAGCCACTCCTCTTTTTTTCTTTGTGTGCTCTGAACTAACCAAAACTGTATATTTGTTTGTGGCTAGTTTATCAATATCTTTTTTCAAGAGATGGGTTTCTTGTAGGAAGACTAAGTTGGCCTTATGTAAATTAATGTATCTTATTAGGCTTGCCCTTTTACATGGATTATTCAATCCATTAATGTTTAAAGAAATTCCTTTTAAAGATGTCATTTGGCATTTTTAAAACTTAAGAATCTTATGATCAAAATAACAAATAACAAGATAAGTAATGTTACATCTCCTCCTTTAGGTGTACCTTTAAATATAGCTGTATTTATTGAATCTCTTATGGGATTTCGTATAGGATTCAATTTTGTTTGTAGTGACAATGAATGTACAAAATCTATTGTGGGTGTCAAAACTATATACAAATAACAATGAACAAGTGAAAATAATGTAAGGATTAAACCTTGCATCCAGCCTGGAGTTATAAACTCCAACTTAGAGTAGTATTTACCACTCAAGTTAACCCCCTACCCTAAGCAGCAGTACGTCAGCTACCACCTTATCAGTTTAATACTAGTTATATTTAACTGAAGTTAACAGTTTTCAATTCAATTATCTAGCAAGACAAGACTACACATTTGGTAAAACAGCATCATATAAACTAAAATAAACCTTTTTTTTTTTTTTTAAAAACTGTTCATACTACTATATACATTCATGTAATATAAAACACTTGTATTCAAATAGCATTCAAATAATCTTGATGTTAGAAATCAAGAGGAGAGAAAAATAAGTTTTAACATTCATTTAAATCAAAAACTTTGGCTAATATGATTCAGACATTACATATAATAGGATGCATCTATTTTCTGTCATGTAAATACAGTTAACAGCTTCCAAAAAAAACCTTGAATTGCTTGTATATGAGCATTTACTCAAACTCATTATTGCCAATAGAATAAAATATTGTATTCATAGAAATTGTTATAAATCATACTTCATAGTTAAGCAGATTCTCAGAAACATTTATATACATATCTACATACACACATACACACACACACACACACACACATATATATATATATATATATATATATATATATATATATATATATATACATACATACACACATACACACACATATACACACACACATATATATATATATATATATATATATATATATATATATATATACACATGCATACACACACACACACACACACACACACACACACACACACACACACACACACACACACACACACACACATACACACAAACACACACACACACATACACACACACACATACACACACACACACACACACACACACACACATACATATATATATATATATATCTGATCTCACTGAGTTGTATCTTTACTGAGCACCATCTTACATTGCTGTCCCTTCAATAAATCTGTCTGCTTTATACAAAATAATGCACAGCAAACACATTTTAGTAACCAGATTTTACAAACATGCTATACTACTGCTTTAAAATATATCACATGACAATTTCTTCCAGTATAGAGTTATAAAATTATTTATGCTTGTCAATCAGATGAATTAAATGAATTATAGTAATGTATATGTTTGGGATATAGGTTTTTAACACATATTATTAATCTGCTATTCCTGAATCTGTGATGTGTCAGTGTGATATTTAGGTCAAAGGTGAGACCAGCTGCTTTCAGCTTCTCTGTGAGAATTCTGAGAGTTGAAGCTTTTGAAGTAGCTCATGGACACTGTGCATGAGACAGCCCACATCCCAGATTGTCTCTCTTAACATTTTGACGGTAAACTTATTAAAAACTAGTGACAAACATTCATTTAGCAGTGTAAATGCATCTAAACATGACAAAACCTTCACAATGCATTCTACAGGTTATTACAGACTCTATGTAAGTGAAATCAAGCCCAAAATTATTAATAAGTAACAAAACTCAACATTTTTGTCCCAACTCAACTCCTATGCAAATCTTATTATTTACTGTGTCTATATGATCAAAAGCATTTCTATACATTAATAAAGAAAAGAAAAGAGAGTAGAAAGTAAAAGGGTGTAAGGCAGAAATAAAAAAAATGTAAGAGAAAGCTATAAGAAGTATATACAATAGAATGCTACTTACTGTTTATATTAATAGAGTTAAAAATAAAACATATTATTTACTATTCAGTTCTAATTATTATTAGTTAAAGCATGACAGATTATTTACAAACAAGCATAAGCAGTGTAATCAAGAAAGTATAATTAGGAATAGCATTTGAAGAACATATAAACTTTTAAAGGAGAAAAAAAAATGTATCAAATTACTGACCTTATTTTTCCTCTTCAGAAAGAGAAACAAGTTAAATCACAGCTTGCCATTAAATCTCCAGATATTTTGACTAGTTATGAAACAAAACATTTATTTGCACACAGAGAATAACTTTGATTAAATGTCATTTGGCATTTTTAAAACTTAAGAATCTTATGATCAAAATAACAAATAACAAGATAAGTAATGTTACATCTCCTCCTTTAGGTGTACCTTTAAATATAGCTGTATTTATTGAATCTCTTATGGGATTTCGTATAGGATTCAATTTTGTTTGTAGTGACAATGAATGTACAAAATATATTGTGGATGTCAAAACTATATACAAATAGCAATGAACAAGTGAAAATAATGTAAGGATTAAACCTTGCATCCAGCCTGGAGTTATAAACTCCAACTTAGAGTAGTATTTACCACTCAAGTTAACCCCTACCCTAAGCAGCACGTCAGCTACCACCTTATCAATTTAATACTAGTTATATTTAACTGAAGTTAACAGTTTTCAATTCAATTATCTAGCAAGACAAGACTACACATTTGGTAAAACAGCATCATATAAACTAAAATAAACCTTTTTTTTTTTTTTTTTAAAACTGTTCATACTACTATATACATCCATGTAATATAAAACACTTGTATTCAAATAGCATTCAAATAATCTTGATGTTAGAAATCAAGAGGAGAGAAAAATAAGTTCTAACATTCATTTAAATCAAAAACTTTGGCTAATATGATTCAGATATTACATATATTAGGATGCATCTATTTTCTGTCATGTAAATACAGTTAACAGCTTCCAAAAAAAAACTTGAATTGCTTGTATAAGAGCATTTACTCAAACTCATTATTGCCAATAGAATAAAATATTGTATTCATAGAAATTGTTATAAATCATACTTCATAGTTAAGCAGATTCTCAGAAACATTTATATACATATCTACATACACACACATACACACACACACACACACACACACACACACACACACACATATATATATAAATATATACATACATACACACATACACACACATATACACATATACATATATATATATATATATACACATGCATACACACACACACATACACACACACACACACACACACACGCACATACACACACACACACACACACACACACACACACACACACACACACACACACACACACACACACACACACACATACACACACACACACACATACATATATATATATATCTGATCTCACTGAGTTGTATCTTTACTGAGCAGCATCTTACATTGCTGTCCCTTCAATAAATCTGTCTGCTTTATAAAAAATAATGCACAGCAAACACATTTTAGTAACCAGATTTTACAAACATGCTATACTACTGCTTTAAAATATATCACATGACAATTTCTTCCAGTATAGAGTTATAAAATTATTTATGCTTGTCAATCAGATGAATTAAATGAGTTATAGTAATGTATATGTTTGGGACATAGGTTTTTAACACATGTTATTAATCTGCTATTCCTGTATCTGTGATGTGTCAGTGTGATATCTAGGTCAAAGGTGAGACCAGCTGCTTTCAGCTTCTCTGTGAGAATTCTGAGAGTTGAAGCTTTTGAAGTAGCTCATGGACACTGTGCATGAGACAGCCCACATCCCAGATTGTCTCTCTTAACATTTTGGCGGAAAACTTATTAAAAACTAGTGACAAACATTCATTTAGCAGTGTAAATGCATCTAAACATGACAAAACCTTCACAATGCATTCTACAGGTTATTACAGACTCTATGTAAGTGAAATCAAGCCCAAAAATATTAATAAGTAACAAAACTCAACATTTTTGTCCCAACTCAACTCCTATGCGAATCTTATTATTTACTATGTCTATATGATCAAAAGTATTTCTATATATTAATAAAGAAAAGAAAAAGAGAGTAGAAAGTAAAAGGGTGTAAGGCAGAAATAAAAAAAATGTAAGAGAAAGCTATAAGAAGTATATACAATAGAATATTACTTACTGTTTATATTAATAGAGTTAAAAATAAAGCATATTATTTACTATTATTTAGTTCTAATTATTAGTAGTTAAAGCATGACAGATTATTTACAAACAAGCATAAGCAGTGTAATCAAGAAAGTATAATTAGGAATAGCATTTGAAGAACATATAAACTTTTTACAAGGAATAAATATGTTATTATTCTATTAATCATAATTTCATTACTCTTCTCTCCCTGCCCTCCCCCACCCTTTACCCACTACATAATCTAAATAGAATGTAATTGTTTAAACAAAGAAAAGAAGAAAAAGATAAAGGGAAAAAAATGTATCAAATTACTGACCTTATTTTTCCTCTTCAGAAAGAGAAACAAGTTAAATCACAGCTTGCCATTAAATCTCCAGATATTTTGACTAGTTATGAAACAAAACATTTCTTTGCACACAGAGAATAACTTTGATTAAATCTTTTTCAAAATATTTGTTGCTTCTTGGAAATGCAGGAACTAGATTTAAAAGGATTAATAATAAAATAAAATGATGAGAGAGAAAAAAACATAGTACAAATCATTTGTTTTTTAGTCTCTTCTTCTTCTCTGAAGTCTTCCACGAAGTTTCAGTTGCCAGTCTCTTTAACGAAGGACTAGCCCATTCCATTTCTTCTATTTTTTCCAAAATCTTATTTTTTTTGATAAACAGTAAAGCAGAGTCTAAGTCATCGAAAATTTTAGGACCGTCAGGAAGGAAGATTTTAAGCTTGGCAGGAAACAAAAGGTATGTTTTAAACTGTGCTTTTTTAAGCTCCCTTATTAGTGGCAGAAAAACTTTTCTTTTAGCTAATACCATGGAAGAATAGTCATTGTCAAAATGCACAGTTGTTTCATTAATCTTAACAGGAGCTTTAGCCCAAGCAGATTTAAGAACCATCTCTTTATCAAAAGATGATAGAAATCTAACTATAACTGATCTAGGATAGTTTTTGTTAGAGTTAGTATTAGCTATAGATCTATGTGCTCTTTCGATACCAAAAGAGAATGCTTCTGGTAAATCTAAAGTTTTAGGGAGCCATGTTGTTAAAAAAGAAGTAATATTGTTACCTTCAATATTTTCTGGCAGTCCAAAAATCCTAATGTTATTGCGCCTAGATCTATTTTCCAGGTCATCCAGCTTTGTTTGTAAATGTGTATTTTGTTTCAGCAGAAACTCAATGTATATATATATATATATATAATTGCCTTCACTTATTAAAACTAATTGCTGAACTTCTTAAACAAAATACTTCTTTAAATAAACATTTTGAAACCATACACATACATACATATACACACACATACATATATATATATATATATATATATATATATATATATATATATACACACACACACACACACACAAATATATATATATATATATATATATATATATATATATATATATATATATATATAAAGCATATAATTCTTTAAATATATAGCATTTTTTCATCCTATGACTAAGTGGAGATTTGTTTTAGGAAATTTGCACTATGTGCAACTTCAAATATTGTCTACCTAGCCACGTGTAAAAAGTGTGATAAATTTTATCTTGGTAAAAGTAGTAGAAGGTTAAAGAATAGAATCACTGAGCATTGTTCTGGTATACAAAAAAGTATTAATACTAATGCATTGGCAAAACATGTTATGTAATATGGATCAGAACGTGAGTTTGTGTATAGGGTCATAGAAATGGTGGAAAACTTTTCAGAGATAGTAATAATTTATTGGAGATGAAGGAGTATGAGTGGATAATACATTTACAAGCTGATATTGAACCAGGTATTAATGCTGTTGTAAGTTTAAAACCTATTTTAAAACATAAACAAAAGATGTATGTTACTTACATTTTTTTATATATATTTTATTTATTTTTATTATTTATTTATTTATTTATTTATTTATTTACATTTGTTGACAGGGAGAGTCCGACTGGACACATGTCCATTTTCAGCAGTGGCCTGGGGAGAAAAGCTCCACATTAAGTATTACTTACATTATGCAGTTAAAAAACATAGCATTTAAAATATAGACATTAGAGGACGGAAGACAAGAATAAAACATAGATGTAAAACAGCTGTAGAACATAGTACAATTTTAAAATATGGTGACATATACTAAACATGGTTACAAATGTAGTTGAGATTCATCAGTGAACAATTGATACAATCTGTTTTTGAGGTACATAACAGCCATTAGCAGTTGCTGCTACAAGAAGTTAGTACTATGTGGTAGGTAGCTGGGAGCATGAGTAGCCAAGTTTGCTAAGAGTAGGTTGTTGATAGGGGGCCGAGAGAGGTAGTGGGTGAGTGGAGTGGATGGTATTAGAGGGGGGGTTGCAATGGCATATCTGGCAAGTTTTTAAGTGTGATTTTAGTAAGGATTTGAAGTGGGTGCAAGAAGTTAAAAAGGTAATTGAGGATGGGAGGGAGTTCGAGTTAGGCTATAGTACAGGAGAATAATGCTTCTCCAGCAGAGTTATTGACTCTTGTGACCTGTAGGAGGTTTTTATGACTGGATCTTAGTGGTCTCGTGGTTGTGTAAGGTTGGAGTAGATTCTGGAGAGATGGGACTTTTAGTGGTTGGTTTATTAGTTTGTGGACGAGCGCGAATTGGTACCATTAAAGGGGGTGGGGGAGCTCTAGCCAGCCCAGTTCTGCTAGTGAGAGACAGTGGTGAGTATGGTAGAAAGCCCCTGTGGCAAATTTGGTGATTTTGTTGTAGCAGCTTTCAAGCTTATTTAGGTCACATTGTCTAAGGTTTGTAAATATTGGAGAGGCATAGAGTAGGTTAGAGATAAGATGAGAATTTGCTACTGAAATTTTAGCTGCTTTGGTAAGTAGTTGCTGATTTCTATATAATGCTCCTAGTTTTTTGTGCACCATGGAAATGTGAATGTCAAAGTTCAGTTTATTGTCTGTTTCTACTCCTAGTAATTTGTTGTGTTCTGTAGGATGGATGGTGGTGTTGTCTTTTGCTGTGATGTAAAGTGAAAGCTGTCTAGGGTAAGTTTGGTGGGTTGGAAGATTAGTAATTTTGTTTTGTTTGGGTTGAGTATTAGCTGGGCATCGGATAACCAAGTTTCAATAGAGGAAAATGCTTCCTGTGTGACTTTTTGCAGTTTGGGTAGGGAGTGGGCTGTGCAGATGATGGTTGCGTCATCTACGTATTGTATGAGTGTGCCAAGTGTTGTGGCTGGGGCTAGATTATTGGTGAAAATAGAGAAGAGTAGGGGTCCCAGGATGGACCCTTGGGGAACCCCTATGGAGACTGGTAGTTGGGGGGATAGGTCATCCTACCAAACAACTGCTTATTGGTGGTCAGATAGGTAACTCTGAAACCAGTTTATGACTGTTTGAGAGAAGGATAGGTTATTGAGAAGAGAGATGAGTTGTTTGTGTGGGACCATGTTGAAAGCTTTAGAGAGGTCTAGGAAGGTAGCTGAGGAGAGATAACCTGCATTTTTATTTTGTAGGACAGTGTTAGAGAAAGAGAGTAAGGTGGTGGTGGTGCTATGGTTAGGTCAAAAACCGTGTTATGTGCTGGAGAGGAGGTTGTTAGCAAGGAGGTGATCTGAGACTTGAGAATGAATGCATCTCTCTAGTATTTTGGAGAGTGGTGAGAGAGTAGTTATGGGGTGGTAATTGGTTAGATCTGTGGAGAGACCTCCTTTGTGTGGGGGAATTATGTGAGAGACTTTCCATAGTGTGGGAACATAACATTCTGACAGAGATCTGTTAAACAAGAGTGAAACTGGGTAGGCTAGAGCATCAGCTGCAAGTTGAAGGTATTCACTTGGGAGGTTGTCTGCTGCAAATCTGGTGGTTTTAAGTTTAGTTAATAGTTGTTTTATTTTGGAGGTAGGAACAGGAGAGAAAGAGAAGCTAGTGGGGAGATTGTTAGTTGTAGCTGATGGTGTGGGTTTATGGGGGGCATTGTGTTGTCTAGCTAGTGATAGTTGAAAGAGGTAGCAATATTTTCAGAGGAGTGAGTCAAGTTAGGAGTGGGTGTACTTACTTTACCTGGGTGGAGGATGGAGTTTATTGAGGACCAGAATAGTTTGGGGTTATGTTGGGAGGAGGAGGAGGTAAGGGCAGACTGGTAGTATTGGATTTTGTCCTGTTTTATAAGCTTTTTGGTTCTATTGCGTAGTTCTATGAATTTTTGCCTAGTAGAGCGGGTTTTGGTTTTGCACCAGTTGTCTCAGGCTTTATCCCTGTTTTTCATTTCAGACTTAGTGTTTTTTGTAGCCATGGGGATGGTTGGGCTCTAGTTTGGGAACGCCTTATGGGGGCGTGGTAATTAAGGATGCTTAGGAATGTTTTGTTAAAGTAGTCAACTGCGTCACCTAGTTTGAGGTATTTTAAAGGTTGCCAGTTAAAGTCTTTTAGGGATGAGCTGAATGATAGAGGGTTGAAGTTAGTTTTTTTGCGTATTTGATGGTAGATGATGGGTTTCACTTTATAAAGGTGTTTTCTTAGTAGGAAGGTTGGGGAGTGATCACTGAAACTGTCAGACAGGCAGCCTGCTGTATATGACTGGGGGCTCTTGTTGAGTAGTATCCAATCAAGGGTAGTGTGTTTGTTTGAGTTTTTATTTATCATAGTAGGTGACTGGACTAGTTTAGTGAAGACATGAAGGTTTAAATGACGGGATGGGTGGTTGTTAGAACAGGATTGCCAGTCAGTGTTGAAGTCTCCTAGAATTAAAGTTTCTTGGGGTAGGTGGTGGGTAGTCCAGCTAAGGAGGTTTTCAAGTCGAGGGATGTTTTGGCCAGATGGGAAGTAGCAACCTATTATGTTTAGGGTTTTATTGTGGTTAATTTTACGTTTGATATATATTATTTCTTCCTCACCTATTTGGGGAGCTGCTAACTTTAAGATCTGGATGTCTAGATGCTGTTTAAATATTATAGCTATACCACCTCCTTTTATGTTTAGTCCGTCTACTCTTAGTATATTTAACCAGTAGGGAGGATTTGCTCATTAGTAATGTGCGGTTTTAACCATGTTTCTGTAAGGATCACTACATCAGGGAAGTAGAAGTCTGTGGTGGCATGGAATTCATTCACCTTGTTGCATATACTTCTAATATTTAGGCTTATCAGAAGGAGGTCAGTTGGCTTTCTATTGGTTGTGATTTAGGAGAAGATGTGGTTTGTAGTCTGATTATGAGGGGAGGGGTTGGAGATTGAGGGCCAGGATTGGGATGGATGTCTTCACTGAGTGCTAGGTTGGATATGGATGACATTATTAGTTTTATCAATTTCTGTATATGCTTGCTTATAACGGATGTTTTTGATTGTGTTCTGTGGGTAATAGGTATGATGGTAGGGTTATGTTAAGTTGTGCGGTTGTTTTTAGTTTAGGTATTGTGGTCTGTAGTCTATATAGAGGGTGTATCAGGAAGGCTGTTGACCTGATGGGAGAGTAGTAGAGTAGAGGTGGGATATGAGTGGTGTTATGTGTGGTGGTACAGTGGTAGTGGTTGAGTGTGGGAATGGTGGAGGTTTGGTAAGATGTGATGTATGCAATGAGTGTGCATGCAGTAAGTATAGGTATGGTGTGCTTGTACACATTAGCTGAGTAGGAGGGATAGTAGTGAGAAGCTGTAGGAGGAAGTATAGGTGTAGTAATGTTATAGGTTGTTTGAAAGGTGGGAGTGGCTACTGTTTGTAATGAAGGTAGGACCACTGGGGGTGGGTGAGAATTGGGGGCAGGGAAGGGAGC
>NC_056725.1:43603348-43618348 GCF_019279795.1 Protopterus annectens
TTAGTGACACCATTGAATTCTGCAGGAAGATTAATCTTAAACTATTTTTTAAACAACATGAAGTTTTGCCTGACACTCAAAGATCATCTGATTTTAGGTTCCATAAATCCAAATTCAATCCACCTATGGATAAACATGTCGCAGTATTCCAACAAGCAGTAATCAAGGATATACACTTCCAGTATGGCTCTGATCACTCTATGAAACATAATTTATCCCATAATGAACAAATGGCTCTTAAACAGCTCAGGAATAATACGGACATTGTGATCATCCCTGCAGACAAAGGGGGTGCGGTGGTGGTTATGGATCATGATTCATATGTCAATGAAGGATTACGACAATTAAATAATCATTATCATTATATGAAGATGGCTACTGATCCCACACCGCTTTTTCAGTCTGAAATTAATGAATTTTTGCAGGAAGCAGTGGAATCCGGTATTATTTCTGAAAAAACGAAAACTAATCTAATAGTCAAGGATCCTGCTAAACAACAGCTATATTTACTTCCCAAAATTCATAAGTCCAGGCTCCAGCCTCCAGGTAGACCTATTGTCTCCGGTATTGGGTCACTAACGGAACCTATTTCGGTCTTTTTGACGGATAAATTGAAACCACTGTTAACATATGTCCGTGCCAGAATCCAAGATACGACAGAATTTCTGCAGATTGTTTCAGAAACTGAACTTGAACCAACCTGGTTAATGTGTACACTTGATGTATCATCCCTATATACCAGTATTCCACACTGGGCGGGGCTTCAGGCCTTGGACTTTTGGTTAAATAAATCTAACATGTATCCTCCGGGGATGAACACCTTATTGCTATGCATGGTGGAACATATACTTACCAAGAACATTTTTTTCTTCCAGCAAGATTGTTATTGGCAACTACAAGGTACAGCTATGGGTGCATCTTTTGCACCCATATATGCTGACCTCTTTATGGGATATATTGAGGAGCAAATCATCTATGACCCCATGCACAACATATATTTACCTGAGATGGATATATGGAGGAGATACCTGGACGACTGCTGGCTAGTATGGAAAGGAGGTTGGGAATATCTTCAGGAATTCAAGGAACATCTAAATAACAACATTTGGGGCATTGAATTCACTGTGGAACACAATCTCAATGAAATTAATTTTTTGGACGTCCACCTGACTAGACAGTCGGATAATACATTGAAAACGTCTATTCATAGGAAATTTCCACAGTACAACACTCTTCTACATTCGGCCAGTCATCATTATAAACATATCATTAAAAATATACCTAAATCTCAATTTGTGCGCATTAAAAGAATATGTTCATCCAAAGAAGACCTGAAGAAAGAAAGAGTGGACTTAACCAACCGATTTGTATCTAGGGGTTATGCTCCACAGGTTATTGATGCAGCTATCAATTTCAGTCATACCAAATCTCGGGAGGATCTCCTCCAATACAATATTCGTTCCAAGAATCAGGACAATGAGATATGTAGATTTGTCACTACCTATGGTAGGAACAGTAGGCATTTGGTGAACACTGTCAATAATCATTGGAATATACTTCAATCCCATCCTTTGTTGTCTGATTATTTGGGTGAACGTTGTCCTTTTTCTTATAGAAAAGGCCAAACACTTGGTTCATTATTTTCTCATTATAAGAGAATCAGGGACACACATACACAATTTACACAAAGAACGCTTACAGGTGACAAACTGACAGGTATATACCCATGTGGACATTGCAGTTTTTATGGCTATATTTTCAAAACAAATAGTTTCACCAGTAAAAATACTGGGCAAGTTTATGACATTCGGTTCTTTGGTAACTGTAGCTCAGACTGGTTAATATATCTAGCAACATGCACTTGCCAGGCATTTTATATTGGCCAAACATCTAGACAATTTCGCACTAGAATTTCGGAACACCTGGGGGACATTAGAAATAAGAGACTGACTAGTGCACTGTATAGACATACAATCAAGCATCAGACAGCCAAATTTTCTTTTGTTATTATTGATTGCATTCAGGGCAATCATAGTTTTAAAACAGGTTGGCATCAAATTCTTAATGCTAAGGAAAAAAGATGGATAATTAAACTAGGTGGTCTTTTTCCACTGGGACTAAATGATAAATTATAATTTATTTTTGGTCATAATAATATATCATGTGTCAAAAATATATATTTTTTGCAACATTTATATATTTATATATGTTGGTGCTAAATATATATACATCTGTTTTCGGATGTATGATATTGTTTTGATTGTATTTGATATGTTATGTCAATTCCATCTTACATTATTATATTTACCTGTTTATTCATATGACAGGATATATTGCTTCGTATGCTTTTGTTTGCACAGGATTATCAAACTAGATGTTCTTCTTTTTTCACCCGGACCCAATGACATATCAGAATTTAGTTTTGGTGACAATAGTATATTATATACCACAATTTCTTTGCAATATATATTCATTATCTTTATGAAAAATATATTTATATCTGTATTCAGATATTGTTTTGGTTATATTTGATATGTGATGTTCAAACCATGGAACCACCATTATATTAATTTGTCTTTTTATATGACATGACATATTGCTTTAAATGCTTCTGTTTGCACAGGAAGTGATGTGATTTTTTATGTACATATTTATATATATATATATATATATATATATATATATATATATATATATATATATATATGTGTATATATATATATATATATATACATATATATAGTTTAGACCTTTTAACAGGCTTTGCTGTATTCTGGGCTGTGGTGTAGTTCCTGTGTTGTCCATTACCTTACTTGGATTGAAGGAAGTTTCTTTGCTCACCAGTTGGAGTGGGGAGCCTTGAGCAGCCTACCTGTCCCTGTAGGAAGTGACCTGAGCACAAGAGCTGTAGTAATTGGTTGTTTTGGACCATTTCTAACTCTTTTTCCCTGTTTAAAATCCGCCTCTGGGCATTTTCTTCTGGCTATACTACTCAGACAAGCTCCTTGTGGTCCTGCAGAGTGGTCCTAGCTGCAGAGAACTCAGAAAAGCGACTACTTTCTGGATTTAAGTATCTTTGCTGTTTTTTTACTTGAAATACCTTCTCTAGCTTACCCTAAACAAGCTTAAACTGTTTTTTTTTAGCTGTTTGCTGCATTATTGAATATCTGCACTTAAAGTTACATTTTAGTCGAATTTGATCGAAAGTTTGTTTTTTTGTTTGTTTAAATTAACTGTTGAGGCTGCCCACTAATGTGTGCTAGCCTGTGTAACTGATTTATTACTGTTTCTGCATTTTCTTTGTGTTTCTATCTAAAAACAAAAAAAAACAAAAAAATAATCCTTGTTTTCCCGCCTCTCCTCGACTAGTTTAGATCAGTTTACAGGATTTGCTGTATTCTGGGCTGTGGTGTAGTTCCTGTTTTCCATTACCTTACTTGGATAGAAGGAAGTTTCTTTGCTCACCAGTGGGAGTGGGGAGCCTTGAGCAGCCTACCTGTCCCTGTAGGAAGTGACATCAGCACAAGAGCTGTAGTAACTGGTTGTTTTGGACCATTTCTATCTCTTTTGAAGTTCCCTGTTTAAAATCCACCTCTGAGTGTTTTGTTCTGGGTATACTACTCAGACAAGCTCCTCGTGGTCCTGCTGAGTGGTCCTAGCTACAGAGAACTCAGAAAAGCGACTTTCTGGATTTAAGTATTTTTTACTTGAAATACCTTCTCTAGCTTAACCTAAACAAGCTTAAGTCTGCTCTTCAAATTTTCCCTTAAGGAAGCTCTACTCTTAGTATAATCAGACTACTCGCTATATTATAAGCCTAGCACTTGTTCTCAAAACTTCTCTACTAAGTAAGCACTACATCCACCTGCCACCCCTGTGAATATCCACTTCCCTTAAAGGCACAGCACTCCCTTATACTGTTCTAGCATGTTGAGTGGTAGATTACTGGCGTCCTCTCCAGTTCAGCTGGTTAATCTGGGTATCTTGAGACAATGCTACAATTGTCTCATGTACACAGACAACCCTCTCCTCCTCCCAACAAACACAAATACATGTGAGAGATGCAACTATATAGCCAAACTGGAGGCTGAACTCTCTCAACTCAGGGCTGGCATGACCAGACAGGAGGAGATGGTAACCACACACACAACAAACCCAGTCCCACATAGACCTACCACATCTGCAAACCAAACACATAAAAACATGAAGACATACTCGGAGGCTCTAATAAAAAACTTACCAAAACAACAGAGGCTCCCAAAGCAGACATCCAAAAATCCACCACTTCAAAACAAAACACATGCAACACATACTTCAATAAATCAGTGTGTCAATCAATCACAACCCTTAAGGCCAAACACCATGCCTGATACACTAGTAATATGTGACTCTATAATCAGACACACTGATGTCCCACTTACCAGGCTGAAGAAGGAGAGGGTGACTGTGAGCTGCCTATCGGGAGCTATGATCCGCCACATAACACACACACTCAGGTCACTCCAAAGCAAGTACAAATATGACTCCGTCATTGTCCATGCTGGAGTGAATGACCTGAGACGTACCTCCCTGGACTACATGAAAAGAGACAGAGGAGCTCTCTGATTATGTAGCCCAGGCTGGTATGACCCTGACCCTGAGCAGCATCTTGCCCTCACCAAGAATGATGCCACAATACAAAGACAAGATGATCAGCTTTAATAATTGGCTCAAGTATTGGTGTCATTCTAAGGGGATCCAATGTCCGTCTGCCTGGGATGACATGTTGGACAAGCCACGCTGCTTCCCAAGGGATGGCTTGCACCTGTCACCACTGGGCTTCCGGATATTGGCTAAGGCTCTTGCCACCCCCATAGTGCCTTTTTTAGGCAAGGCTCAAAAGACAAACCCACCTCCTTAGAAAACAAAAATGAAAAAAAACTAAGGGTAATGCTGCTCAATGCCAGAAGTCTAAATCTCAAAATGCAGGCACTCAATGCACTCCTCAGTATGGAGAACATCGACGTCTGTGCAGTAACTGAAACTTGGTTCAAGGCTCCTGAGAGCACCCCAGAGCTACCAGGCTATACCTCGTATAGTGCTTTTCAGCCCCAAAACCCAGGCCGGACCACAAAGGGAGGGGGAGTGTCCATATTCATCAAGGACACCCACACCTCCAGGTTAGTAGCAACACATGAAGCATCGGAGACCATACAGGTGCAACTAACCATAGGCAAAACTGCTATACAACTGGTAGCATGTTACAGACCACCCTCCCCATCTCAGGAACCCCACTCACCCTTCCTGAAGACATTGGAGGATATGAATGTATCACAAAATACCATCATACTGGGAGACTTCAACTACCCTAACATAGATTGGGTACATTATTCTAGCCCTAACACCCTAGCCCAAAGGTTCCTGGAATTCATAAATTCAAATGCACTGGAACAACTAGTCACCTCTCCCACTAGGGGAGATAATATACTAGACCTGATCATCACAAACATGGGGACAAAATGCTCCACACCGGAGGTATACCCCTCACTAGCAAGATCTGACCACAAACTAATCACCCTGGATATGCATATCCCACCTCCACCTCCAGCACAAAAGACCACAGTGAAAAACTTCTCAAAAGCAGACTTCACTCTTCTTAAGACTGAGATGGTATCCTTTAAGCCCACTGGGCCAGTGGATACCACATCCCACAATGCTGAATCCTTCACAAATGCTTTCTATGGACATTTCCAAGAATGCATGGATCATGCAATCCCAAATAAATCCAAGTCCCTCTCCACCAAAGGCAAGCGTCCTGTCTGGTGGACCTCAGCCATTAACAAATTGTATAACAAAAGAAGGAAGCTACTGCAAGACAGAGCAAATTCCCATAAAGGGAAGACATCTCTGATCAACACTAGCAGAAAACTACGTTCTCTCATAAAAACATCCAAGGCCAACTTTGAGAGAAAAATCGCTAAGGACACTAAAGATAACAACAAAGCCTTCTTCAGTTATGTTAGCAACCTGGGCGGAAACCCTCAGATATGCTCAGAGTTAGTTCACAACAACAAAAAATACACTGAACCCATAGATATTGCCAACATTCTGGCTGACAGGTTCAGTGCAAATTTCTCCCCTCCCTCACCCCCAAAAGAAGAAATACTTATCCCAGCTGAATGTAATCTCCCTGTCATCTCAGATGTCCAGGTGAGAGCCGCCCTCAGCAAAGCTTAAAACACAGCTTCAATGGGACTTGATGGTATCCCGGGTTGTGTGCCAAGTGAACTCCAAGAGGAGCTAAACCCACACATAAAAATGCTATTTAACCTTAGCCTTACTACAGGATATGTACATGAACACTGGTGTACAGCAACAGTGGTCCCAATCCACAAAGGGGGTACCTCTACAGACCCTGGGAACTACCGCCCCATAAGCTTAACCAGCCTGGTCTGCAAAGCAATGGAAAGAATCATTATGGAACTCATAAACAGAGACATTGGGGACCTACAGACACTTGACCCCACCCAGTTCGGCTTTGTAAAGGGCAGATCCTGCCTTTTGAACCTGGTTGACTTTTTTGAAGCAGTCACTAGAGCCATTGATGAGGGCAAAGCAGTCCATACAGCCTACCTGGACTTGGCTAAGGCCTTCGACACAATACCCCACTCAGGCATCATAGATAAGCTCAACAGCTTAAATGTAAACCCTTATGTCACTAGATGTGTTGCAAACTGGCTAAAGGACAGAACCCATAAAGTTAGAAATGCTGGAGCCATGTCAGACTCAAAGCCAGTCACAAGTGGTGTCCCACAGGGATCTGTCCTGGGACCCCTCTTGTTCGGTATTTATTTCTCAGATGTTAAAGCAAACATGGGAGGGTTGTGGCTGACAAAGTTTGCAGATGACTGCAAACTAGGCGCCATAGTCGATACACCAGTGGACACATACATCCTACAAAAAGGCCTCACAGAAACGGACAACTGGTGCCGGAGTCATGGCCTTAAACTAAATGCCAAAAAATGTATAGTCATCCCCTTTGGGAAAAACAAAGTACCCACAAATTATCACATAGACAGCAACCCACTGAGTACGGAAAAAGTAATCAGAGACCTAGGGACCCAAGTCAACAGCGACCTCTCATTTGACACCCACGTTGCCAACGTGGTTAGAAAAACATTTTACCTTGCACACCTTATCATGAAGGGATTCACATCCAGATCCAAGGATGTCATTGTACCCCTATACTCCTCCCTCATCAGACCCATGATTGAGTACAATGCTCCATTTGGTATGTACCTCACACGGCATTTGCAACAGCTGGAGAGACCACAAAAGTACCTCACCAAGAGGATCAAGGGTCTCCAACATATGTCTTATTCTGCCAGACTAAAGAAACTCCAGCTCTATTCAGTAGCATACTGCCTGCTCAGAGGTGATCTCTGCCTGACGTACAAGGCCATGTCCAATCAGGAACTGATGGACATGCTCCACCTCAAAAAATCCAAATCCATCAGAACCACGAGAGCTAAAGACTTAAACCTCGGCACAAGTATGAATAGGACATGCTGGAGGGATAGATTCATAACCCAGAGGCTTCCCATGCTCTGGAACAAGATCCCAGTTCATGTTAGGCAGAGCCCCTCACTGACTCTCTTCAAGAGAAATCTTGATGAGTGGATGGGAGATCGTATGTTTACCCCAGGGGTCACATCTGTGTCACTATTAGACAGGGGCACAGTAAACTAATTCTATTATATAAGGGGACCTTCACTGTGTCACTACTAGACAGAGGCACAGTATTCTAAATCTATTCTGTACATTTTGTACCATTTTATGGGGTGGCGAAAGCCACATCACTATGGCTAGGCTTACAAATGCCCCAGGGCAGATAGCCTAGTACTAAACTATGAAACTGTATATATATATATATATATATATATATATATATATATATATATATATACATACATATATATATATATATATATAGGCTAGGCTTACAAATGCCCCAGGGCAGATAGCCTAGTACTAAACTATGAAACTATATACATATATATATATATATATATACACATATACATATATATATATATATATATATGTATATATATATATATATATATATATATATATATATATATATACATATATACATATACATATATATATATATATATATATATATATATATATATATATACATATGTATATATAGACACAAAAATCCTAACAACTGGATACAGTATCCTTAGACAGGATAGACTGAAAAAGAAGGGTGGTGGCATTGCCCTGATTTACAGAAATACACTTACTATAGCTAAAACAGAGTTACCAATACCTCCCTTGGACAAAGCAGAAATACTATTGACTACTCTCAAGATAGGCAGCAATAAAACTATCAACTTAGTAACAGGTTATATCCCCCCAGGCAATAATATCCCTATCACGGAAAGTTTATTACAATGGCTATCACAAACCTTACCACATGAGACTATTGTATTAGGGGACTTTAGCATTGACTGGCTAACATGCTCTTCCCAAGTTCCCAATAATCATATCAACCTAGCTTCCTTCTCTCAGCTAATCAAAGAACCCACTAGGATAACCAACAATAGTAAAAAAGAAACTCTTCTAGATTGGATTTTACTAAATAAAATTCCTTCCTCCTACCTAGCAGGCACACTTCCTGACTCACTAAGTGACCATCAAGCTACCTTCTTACTTAAACACAACTCCCACCACCCCCAAACCCCTATACTCCAAACAATTAGGAACAAAAAACACTTTAACCTATCAAACTTCTTAAATGACCTAAAACTCTACAACTGGTCCCAACTATATTACCTGCCACTAGATGAAGCCATCAATCATTTTAACTCCACATTTCTAAATATACTAAATAGGCATGCTCCAGAAAGAACTACCAGAGTTAAGACCTAAACAGTTCCATAGCTAACTAGGGAAACTAGACAAAAAATAACAGAAAGGAACAGAGCCTGCAACAAAACTCAAAGTACACAGCAAGCCTACCAACAGATTAGAAATCTAACCAAAAAACTAGTCAAGCAAGATAAAAAAAATTACTTTATCAACCACCAAAATCAACACAAGAACAACCCAAAAAAATTCTGGGCAGGATTAAACAGGTTACTATGCCCTAGAAAAATCACCACTCCACCCCCAACAACCGGGTTAATGAAAGAAAGCATAGCTGAATCATTCAATACTTTCTTTACTGAGACCATTCTTGCCCTATCACAAAAACAAACTTATACCAAAACCAGTACTATTGACCCCAAACCTAATAATAACCCAACTTTTAAGCTTCAACCCACCCCAACCTCCTACATAAGAAAATTACTCTCTCAATTAAAACCAACAACACTAGGAGTAGACTCCCTCCCCAATGAATTTTTAAAACTGGCAGCAACTGAAATAGCCATACCAGTCTCTATCCTAATAAACAGATCCATCTCTGAAAGCTCAGTACCCCTGATCTGGAAAACAGCCTATTCTTATGACATATCTAACTACAGGCCAATAGCTATCCTATCCCCACTTGCTAAAATACTGGAGAAATGTATTCACAAACAATTAATTTCCCACCATATTAAGCAAGATCTTATATCCCAAACCCAACACGGGTTCCGCCCAGGTCATAGCACAACCACTGCTCTGCTAGTATTCACTGATACCATTAACCACAACAGAAATAATGGCAAATTTTCTGCAGTCCTTTTCCTAGATGTATCAAAGGCATTTGACATGGTTAATCATGAAAAATTATTCTCCCAACTTTCTATCGTAGGCCTAGATACATTGGCAATCTCCTGGTTTAAGAAATACCTCAGCAATAGACAACAGGCAGTACTATGGAGCAATAACTTGTCTACACTCTTACCTGTGACACTTGGTGTACCTCAGGGATCCATACCGGGCCCCCTACTATTCTTATTTTTTACTAATAATCTCCACTCAGCTGTAAACAGTTCAAACCTCATCCAATACGCTGACGACACTACCCTAGCAGACCAACACAAAAAAAACAAAGAAAATTTTCACTCAGTTGAAACCTGGCTTACTGAGAATGCCTTAATACTCAATCCCAAAAAAACTAACTCCTCATATTTCATCCTTCAGTCACTACTGCCCCCACCTCCTCCTTTACTATCCACTAAATAAATGGTACCACTATCTCACCTGACTACCAGACAAAGCTTCTAGGTATCACTATTGATAACAAACTCAAATTTGATGTACATATTAATCTGGCTATAAAAAATACTAACAAAAAGCTGGGTAGTCTCTGCAAGCACAAATCATTCCTGACTCACAATGCTAGTACTACAATAGCACAAACACACCTTCTCTCAGCTCTACTGTATGCATCACCAATCTTGACCAACCTATCCAAAACAGAAACCAATAAATTGACCTCCTGCTATAATCAGATAGCCAAATTTTCCAACCACAGCTCCTTTAGAACTCATCACTGCCAAAATCTAAAACAATTGGGTTGGCTTGAACTACCAAACCTACTAACCTATAACCAGCTGATTATCACACACAAGCTATTCTATCATCCAAACATAACATCTTCACTAAGTAAAATAATCCAACAGTACTCCTGTCCTAGGCAACTCCGCTCCACTAATAAATTACTGTTAGCAGTTACCAGATCTCACAATCATGCTGGTGACTCCCTATATTCTTCTTATATAGACAGACTCTGGAATTCTCTGCCTACATCCTTAACCCTAGAAGCATCCCTCTCTAAATTTGAAATAACTCTCAAATCTTACTTAAGCATAAAATGGCTATGTCCCTGTTCCTCACCAGACTAATTCTTGTTATATATTAGAAGGCATGATTCCAAAAATACCCTTGCTAAGCATAGTTTATTATGTGATAATTTTGCCAATTTCACTTTTCTTATATTACAGAAGATAGATTCCTCCTTTGGTGACATCAATGCACTACTTGAGGTAAAAGAATTAAGGTGGCAGCTTAGAATCAATTCAGATGCACCGCCTGGTTTGAATGAAAACCTAAATATTAAATGTGTTCTCAGGTGGCAACGCTAAAGTTTCCCCTCTTACCCAAACACTGTCTTATTATTGAGAGTCTGCTTTTTATAATGTTTTTCAAAAAAGGTCCTTCGAAATATGTTCTTAGATAATATATTTAATTTTTCTTAGTTATTTAACTTTTATGTTTAAGCATATATTAACATTTGTTTTTGCTTCACTTGTACTGCTACAGCACTTGTTTATGTAGACACTGCTCACCCTTGGAATTCAGTATAATTTCCAGTTCTTTCTTGGCTTTGAGATTTACATTATTTATTTAATGTCAGATTTCAGTAGTCTACACTTTTTTGGTAACACCCACTAGGGTATATATACTGTGGTTTTCATCTTACTGTTGTTTGATAAAGTTCTTTTTTTTTTTCAAAACAGGTTTATTGTTTTAACATATAAGAGAAATATCATAACAATTTTATACAAGTAATTAAAAATAGGTATTATTATAATATTCAACAAAACAACTAAAGTATTTACAAAGACATCCACTACAATCAGATCAATTAATTAAACTAAAATACCATGCTATTGAAATTAAATTTTTTTTAACAAATTTTGTAAATTATCCCATACAATAAAATAAGATGTTTTTCTATTTGTTCTAGTCCTAATTGTGTTTATTTCCATATGGCACACTATATTCATAACATTTTAAATTCATTGAACGAAGGAGGTGTATCTGAAATCCAATTTCTAGTTATTATTTTCCTAGCCACTGCTAGAATAGACCATAACAAGGGAAGCTTAACCTTTTAACACTTTGAGGTACAGGTGTGTTGAATAATATAAGAGATTTAGAAATAATGAAATTATCTGTAAAAGAGCCTGCAAAAATTCATTAATTGACTTCCAGTATTCTTTCAATTTTATACAGTCATAAAACATATGAGCCCAGTCAGCATTAATTTCTACATTACATCTCTTACATAGATTATCTTTATTATTTATTTTATTCATCATCAAAGGTGTATAAAAAGATCTATGTAAAAATTTCCATGTATAAAGTCTCCAGACAATGGAAGACATAGTTCTATAAGCAGATTCCAATATATATTGTTTATCTTGTTGATTTGGTGGGTCCCCATTAATAGAAGTGAAATAATTCCAGTATGAATCTACACTGTAAAAAGTTTCTTGTCTGATAACTTTATGTATGTATGAAAGTTTACATTTATCAGAAACTTTATGTTGTAAATTTAATATCAAGTAATAAATCAGTGTTGGAATAGATTCTTTAACAGTTATAGACATTAAATCTATTTTATTAATGAGATGTCTAAAGGTCTGAACCTCTAACCAGCAAGTTTCTCTTAAATCAAATTCTTGTTTTAAGAAATCTAGATTTTTAACTTTATTATCAGATATCAACTGATACCAGTACTTTAGATCATTATCTATAGCTAAATGAGTTCCTTCAGAAGTAGATGACAAAGCATACCCTGAGTATACATTATAGGAAATACAATAAAATTCCATTCCCTATACTTAGGGTGCATGAATATAAAGTTACGATAACTAATAATAATATTTAATGGGTAACAAACCATATGTTTAGGTGTAATAGGTGAAGTACAAAATTCCTTTAGTAACCATAACATGGAGTTATTTACAATCATATTTTTATGTGTTAAGGAGATTTTCATGAAGTGTATACTAATTAGCTCCCAATAATCTTTCCATTTTGTGACATATGACTGATCTATTAATAAAGTAATAACTTTTACAATAGAAGAGATAGTATATAAATTAAAGTCTGGAAAAGAAATACCCCCTTGAGACCAGCTATTAGTATGTTTCTTTAATGCAATCCTAGGTCTATTAGGTGCCCATAAGAAATTTAACATTAGTGTGTTCAGTTTCTTGATAATTATTTTTGTAGGTGGAAGTATTATTGATTGTATTAAGTATAAAATCTTGGGGAATATTATCATTTTAATAATTGTAAGTCTCTCCTCCAGAGTAAAAAACATATTATTCCAGGCATTAAAAAGATTTTGTATATTAAGAAAACAGGTATTATAATTATTATATATAATAGATTTAATATCTTTAGATAGTACTATACCTAAATAAGTTATCTGACCTGAATTGGGTACATATTTAGTAAAATCACTAATGAGAATATTTTTTCGTGTATATATAGGTAGTATTTTAGTTTTTTCTTCATTGAATATTAAACCAGAAACACTTTTAAAATTCATCATGTTATCAAATAGAGACTGTATAGAAGAATTAGATCCTGCTGATGTAATTAGAACATCATCTGCAAAACGTTGAATTTTGGATGTTGTATTTTCATCTATTTCAAAACCCTCTATGTCAGTACTGTTTCTGATCAAATTAGCCCAAGGCTCCATTACTAAAGTGAATAATAGTGGAGAAAGTGGACATCCTTGTTTTGTACCTTTAAGAATGGGTATTTTTTGTGAAACATATGTTCCTACCTTAATATAAGCCAATGTTCCTTTGTATAAATGTTCAATTAGATTTACAAATGCATCCGAGAAGTTTGTGCACTTCATTAAGGTAAACAGATAGTCCCAACTTACTGAATCAAATGCTGAACTTATATCAAGACTAATAAGTGTTAAATCTTTCTTTTCCTATTTGCAAAATCTATTAATGTTAAAGTTCTTCTTATATTATCAAAAGTATTTCTATTTACAATGAAGCCTGTCTGATCTATATCTATAATGCCGGGAATGATTGTCTTCAATCTATCAGCAAAGATATTCATAAACATTTTATAATCAACATTAAGTAATGAGATGGGCCGATATGAAGAACATCTAGTTGGATCTTTATTAGGTTTTAAAATTGAGGAAATAAATGTATATTGCCAAGATGGGGGGGTTATTAACTCAGTTTGGGCCAAAATAAAAACCTTATGTATTAATGAATATGTATTTTTAGAAAGGATTTTATATATCTCTGGTATAATACCATCATTACCCGGTGCTTTGTTTGATTTAAGCTTATTTATTTGTGTAATAACTTCTGTATATGAACTACTCTTGTCCAATAGTTTAATATGTTGTTTATTAAGCTTTTTATTCATATTTGTGGTTATAAACTCCTTTATTTTATCTTTAGGTTCCATGTTAATATTATTATGGTTAATTTTGTGAAAGTGATTTCTAAATTCATCAAGTATTTCTGGTATACTAGAAACATTCTTCTTTTTCCTTAGAGAAAAGATTTCTTTGATATGGTTTTGTTTATTCAACCTTTTTGTTTTATTTTTAAGTCTATGTAAGTATTTGGGGCTTACTGAATAAGACAAAAACTTGTATTTCTCTAAAGTTATTTTAACTTTATGAGTTAAAATTTCCTCTGTATTTCTCAATTAGTTTGTTTATTTCTTCAATAACTTTCTTGTCCATAATATTTTCTTTATTATTATGTTTATAAGAGTCTAATTTACTTTGAATATCTAACAATTCCTTATCCCAAGATTTCCTTTTATTATTATACCATCTGATACTTTGTCCATATAGATATGATTTTAAGGCACCCCAAACATAAACAATGGAGACTTCAGGAGTGTTATTTATGTCTAAAAAATGTTTTACTTCTGAAAGTATATATTCTTTATAGTCTTTTAGTTGAGTTAAGTATGCTGGTATCCTTTTGATCTGAACATTATGAGTATTTTTTATCATGAATTCAAAAACAATTGAATTATGATCAGATATAGGACATGAAATGATTTTGGAATTAATTAAATCTGTTACCATCTGGTTAGAAATAAAGACCCTATCTATTTTTGAATAAGTTTTGTATCTGTTAGAAAAAAGGTGTATGGTAATGATTTTGAATCTATCTGATTATTAATATCATTCAAATGATAAGAATTAGCAAAATCCTTTAAATGTTTTGCATTAGATGTAATTCTTCTCTTTCCTATAGTGGTAGTATCACTTTCATGTAGTAT
>NC_056725.1:43638348-43690848 GCF_019279795.1 Protopterus annectens
TGCCAGGACCCCCATTCTGTGTTTCTGGAAATGCTGGGAAACAAAGGTCCTACCAAACACCCTAATATTGGGTGATTTAAATTACCCAAATATTAACTGGTAGAACTACTCAAGTATTAACTCCCATCCCCAACATTACCTAGAATTTATAAACTCAAGTGCCCTGGATCAACTGGTCAGCACTCCCATCAGAGGACCTGGTCATCAACAACATGAATGACCAGTGTTCCACAACCCCTCGCTAGTTAGATCTGACCATAGACAAATCACTCTGGATATCCACATTCCACCCACAGCCCTGGACAAAGAAACCACTGTGATAAACTTTTCAAAAGCAAACTTCACGTTACTTAAGACAGAGGTAGAAAGTTTCAAAGCCCCCATGCTAAAGGATAACACTGTCCAAGCTGCAAAATCCTTCACTAAGGCATTCTACGGGCACCTATAAGAATGCATGGATCATGCTGTCCCAAGCAAAACCAAGACTCACTCCTCCAAGAAAAGGAAACCAGTCTGGTGGACCCCTGTCATAAGCAAGCTATATAATAGAAGGAGGAAACTAGTACAGAAAAGAGTAAAATCCCAAGAAGGGAAGACATCCCTGATCAATATCAGCAAGAAACTACGATCCCTCATAAAATCATCCAAGGCGAACTTCGAAAGAAAAATTGCCAAGGACTCCAAAAATAACCACAAGGCATTCTTTAGTTATGTCAAGAATCTAAGTGGCACTGCTTAGATCTGCTCGGAGTTAGTACAGAATGGCACAAAATACACTGACCAAACTGCAGAAGTGTGCAAACCAATTACTCCACAATAAAACCACTGGTATATTGATGTGTAGAAAATGCTGGTAGTCCACAAAGTAAAGCAAAAAAGTTTATTTTAAGACAATAGAAAGCTGGTAAGCACTTTCATCCTCAACAAAAGAACTTAGACAAATTAAAATCAAACACAGAACACATTTTAAAGACTCCCTTTGTGCTTCACATGATAGTAGCCACTCCCCCTAAGTAACAGAAATTTAAAAAGGCAATACAAACTGTGATGTCAATGACAAAATGTTAAATAAATGCCTGTTAATAGATATAAAAAAATATAAAAAATTGTCTTAAAATAAACTTTTTTGCTTTACTTTGTGGACTACCAGCATTTTTTGTATTTTTTTATATCTATTAACTTGTTTATTTAACATTTTGTCATTGACATCACAGTTTGTATTGCCCTTTTGAATTTCTGTTACTTAGGGGGAGTGGCTACTATCATGTGAAGCACAAAGGGAGTCTTTAAAATGTGTTCTGTGTTTGATTTTAATTTGTCTGATGAAGTTCTTTTGTTGAGGACGAAAGTGCTTACAAGCTTTCTATTGTCTTACAATAAACTTTTTTGCTTTACTTTGTGGACTACCAGCATTTTCTACACATCAATATACCAGTGGTTTTATTGTGAAGTATTTGGTTCGCACACTTCTGCAGTTTAGTCAGTAGTTTCTTTCTGTCTTTTGGTGCCTACAAAATACACTGAACCAACTGATATCGCCAACATGCTGGCAGACAGGTTCAGTGCAAACTTCACCCCCCTCACCCTCAAAAGGGCCCATAACCATACCAAAAGAATGTAGAGCCCCTGAAATCACAGACACTCAAGTTAAAACAGCCCTGTCCAAAGCCAAAACACAGCATCAGTGAGACCGGATGGTGTCCCAGGCTGCGTCCTACATAGCTCAAAGAAGAACTAACCCCTCACCTAAACACACTGTTCAAACTCAGCCTCTCCACAGGCTACATACCCATAGAGTGGCGCACAGCAATGGTTATTCCACTCCACAAAGGTGGAGCCACAACAGACCCCGGGAACTATCACCCTATAAGCCTGATTAGCTTGGTCTGCAAGGCTATGGAGCGCATCATCATGGTACTCATTAACAGAGACATTGGGAACCTCCAAACACTGGACCCTACCCAGTTTGGCTTTGTTAAGGGCAGATCATGCCTCCTAAACCTGGTGGACTTCTTTGAGACAGTTACCAAGGCTATAGATGAGGGAAAGTTGGTACACACAGCCTACCTAGACCTCGCAAAGGCCTTCAACACCATTCCCCATTCTGGTATTATAGACAAGCTCACCATCCTGAATATAAACCCCTACGTCACAAGATGGGTTGCCAACTGGCTCATGGACAGAACCCACATGGTAAGAGCTGCGGGAGCTAGGTCCAGCTCTAAATCAGTTACAAGTGCTGTTCCCCAGGGCTCAGTCCTAGGACCCCTCCTGTTTGGCATATACTTCTCAGCGGTGTACAGCAAGCAGGAGGACTATGGCTGACCAAGTTCACAGATGACTGCAAACTAGAGGCTATAACTGACTCTCCGGCTGACACAAACATCCTCCAAAAGGGACTCACTGAGACTGATACCTGGTGTCAAAATCATGGCCTCAAGCTAAATGCCAAAAAGTGCACAGTCATCCTCTTTGGAAAAAACAAAGTACCCACAAACTACCACATAGGTGGTAGTCCCCTAAATATGGAAGACGTAATAAGGGATCTGGGGACCCAAGTAGATAGTAATCTCTCCTTTGATAATCACATTGTCAAAGTGGTTAGAAAATCCTTCTATGTGGCCCACCTAATCACAAAAGGGTTCACATCCAGATAAAAAGAGGTCATTGTACTACTCTACGTATCACTCATCAGACCCATCATAGACTACAATGCCCCATTTGGGATGTATCTTACAAGACACCTGCAACTGCTGGAAAGACCACAGAAGTACCTCACCAAGAAGATCACTGGCCTCAAACAGATGCCCTATGCAGCTCGACTGAAGAAACTCCAGCTGTACTCGATTGCATACCGCCTACTCAGAGGTGATCTCTGCCTGACATACAAGGCCATGTCCAACCCAGAATTAATGGACATGCTCCACCCAAAGAAAACCTTATCCCCTCGAGCCACACACTCTAGGGATCTAAACCTCACCACAACAATAAATAGGATGTGCTGGAGAGATAGATTCCTGTCCCAGAGACTTCCCATGCTTTGGAATAAGATTCCAATCTACATTAGGCAGAGCTCCTCGCTAACACTCAAGAGAAACCTTGATGAGTGGATGGGAAACAGAAAGTTTACCCCGAGGATCACTTCAGTGGCTCTGCTGGACAGAGGCACAGGGAACTAATCTAAGAGGGCGGCAAAAGCCAACACATTCTGGCTAGGCTTATAAATGCATTTGGGCAGATAGGCTAGTACCTACCTATGAACCTATGCTATTCTTTAGCTGATTTTTAACATTCTTGTAGTTTGGACTGATAAAGGGTACTTCCCAAAAGCTTTGTAGTCAATACATTTTAACTTGCATTCTTCAGTTCATTTGTTGTTTTTTTTGTACAGAAGAAAACTCAATTATGTCAATAGAACAAAAGGGTAATACAAGAAAGTCATATAGAACAAAAGATAATTTGTTTTTTCAATAAAGTCATAAAGGAGAATTGTAAAAAGGGAAAAAATCTGTATGGCATGGATAGATTACAAAAAAGTATTTGATAGTATCCCACAGTCATGGGTAAAGGAGTGTTTACATATGTATACCATACATTGATCAATTACATGATGGTGACAATGAAACAGAGGCAAATCACTGTGCAGTTAAGCCATGATAAAGGACAAATTATTATTCCAGGGATAAAAATCCAAAGAAGGATTTTCCAGGCTGATTCTTTGTCACCACAGCTGTTTTAACAGATTAGGTCATGGTTACAATTTGCTCTCAGAAAAAACAAAGTGTAAAGACTTCTCACCTTCTTTTTGTGGATGATTTAAAACTGTATAGTTCATCAGGTGAAGAACAGAAATAACATCTGCAAGTGGTCAAAGCTTTCTCAGATGACATAAGAATGTCATTTGGTTTTCATAAATTTGCAGAAACAACATTTAAATTAGAAGGGCTGCAGCACCAATAATTATTTATTTATTGACATTTGTTAACCGGGTAGCATCCAATTTTGCCAGTAACCCATTTTCAGCAGAGACCCGGGGAGAAAAGCTCCACAAACAGAAAGATAAAACTAGTAAGATAGAGATTATACATTAATCATATGAATAAAACAGACCCCAGCAGCAAAACAAACGAAGTAAAACTGTAAAAAATCCCTTGTGCAGACAAAAAGGAGACAATCCAAAAAACGAAATCCACAGAGGCAGTATATCAATAAAAACTGTTGATTTATTTGTAAGCACTTTCGCAATAAAAATTGCTTCATCAGACAACCATCAATAGACCAAAATCTATTTAAATAGTAGCATATACACATTACATCCAATCATTCCTCTAAAAAAGCCCTCCAAAACTAACCAATTAACCCTTAAAGGAGTAATACTTTAAAAAGCAGAAAAACAGAAAAACACAATGTAGCAATAAAACCATGGGCTGATAAGCTTATAGTAATATTCACATTGCATTATTTTTATTACGAAAGCGCTTTGGGATGATGAAGTGAGATTGTACGTAGCAAGTTTGTTAAGTAGTAGTTGGTGGGAAATTATGTCAAATGCTTTGGATATCCAGGAAAATTGTTGAGACTAGTTGTGTATTGTTCTTAAGGTGATGAATTGTGTTGGTAAAGGATATTAAGGCTGTGTTAGTACTATGTTTAGGTCTAAAACCATGCTGGGTGTAGGATAGTAGGTTGTTAGTGGTAAGGTGATCAAGGAATTGTTGGTGAATACATTTCTCTAGGATTTTAGCTATGGGTGGGAGGATGGCAATGTGGCATTAGTTACAGATATCTCTAGAGGGGCTGCCCTTGTGGAGGGGAATGATGTGAGAGATTTTCCAGAGGTGAGGTACATGCTGTTCAGAGACAGAATGATTGATTAGGATAGAGATAGGATTGGCAATGGATGGAGCAGCTATTTTTAGGAATTCGTTGGGAAGTTGGTCAGCAACAAGGGAGCAGGGTTTTAGTTTGCTTAGGAGCTTTTTTATGTAAGAAGTCTGAACAGGTTTAAAGGAGAAAGAGTAGTCCTAGTAAAAGGGGAGGGGACTGTGAGTATTAGATTTTTGTGGTTATCTATGAGGGAGGTGATAGAGTTAATAAAGTGAGAGTTGAACTGTGAGGCTAAGGATTCAGAGGTTTTGGATGTGGAAGGAGTTGGGGGAGGGGGTTCCAGGGTTGAGGAGGTACTAAGTAGTTTTCCAGAACTTTTGAGGGTTGTGTAGGAACTTTTGTTGACAGGTTTGGAAGTAGTAATTTTTATCTTTGTTGATTTTTTTCTTAGTTTGTTTCTTAATTGCTGATAAGAGGTGAGATTGTTTTTGGTGGATTGGTATAGGGCCCTGGCTCTATCCCTTAATTAGAAGTTTAGGGTCATTAGAAAGCCATGGTAACTGTTTGGATTTGGTGTGTATTTTCCTGGTGATGGCCAGACTATTTAGGATGTCAAGAAATTTGTTGTTAAAGAATTCTACTGAAAGGTCCAGTTTTATTTTTTTTTTAATGGTGACCAATCACAACATTGTAGTAATAAATTTAATATATCAGGTGAGAAGTTTTTCTTACTGTGAGTGAATTTGAAGGGACTGTAAGACTGGTTTTGAATTCTTTTTCTAAGTAAGGACATGGTCACTAAGGCTGAATGGTAGGCAGCCGGCTTGGTAACCGAGGTTTGGCTTGTTGATTAATAACAAATCAAGTAATGACTATTTTTTAGAATGTTTGTCAGTGCGAGTGGGACAGTTTATAATTTGGGTGAAATTGTAAAGATTGATAAAGTTGGTAGGGCAGTTAGAGGAGCAGGAGTGTCAGTCAAGATTAAAGTCACCTAAGATGATAGTTTCTTGACTGAAAGTGGAGACAGACCAAGAGAGGTTCTATGCTGGGAAGATTGTTTCCGGGGGGCAACTATGAGAATCATGGCTTTGGGAGGTTTAATTTGCAAGCAAGTGATGAGAATTTCTGTATTGGGGATGTCTGGTGAAATATAGTTTAGTTTTTCCATTTTTAAAGAGTGTTTAAATATACCAGCTACACCCCCCACCTCTTTTGCTTAGTCTATCTTGTCTAAGAATCTTATAACTATTGAATAATATTGAACTACTTAAAGAAAATACAGAAATGTGATGTAAAGGAACATGAGTAGGAGGGAGTGTATAAATATTCAGGAATTGAAGGATTGACAATAAAACACGAACAAATGTGTACAAAACTCAGTAAAGAATATTTTTGAAGACTAAAATTAATACTGAAAACAGCCCTGGCATTTAGGAACAAAGTCCAAGCTCATAGGTTCATAGGTTCATAGGTTTATACTAGGCTATCTGCCCTAAGGCATTTATAAGCCTAGCCCAAATTATTGTGGCTTACGCCACCCCTTATATGAAAAAATACTGTGCCCATTAGTTTGTTGTGCCTCTGTCCAGCAGTGACACAGAGATGATTCCTGGGGTAAACCTACGATCTCCCATCCACAGGTCTAGATTTCTCTTGAACAGAGTCAGCGAGGTGCTCTGCCTCACATGGACCGGGATTTTATTCCACAGCATAGGGAGTCTCTGAGTGATAAATCTATCCCTCCAGCACGTCCTATTTATATCCGTGCTAAGGTTTAAGTCGCTTGCTCTAGTGGTTTTGGTGGATTTGGATTTTTGAGGTGAAGCATGTCCATTAATTCCGGGTTGGACATGGCCTTGTATGTCAGGCTCATGTCACCTCTGAGCAGGCGGTATGCGACTGAATAGAGCTGGAGTTTCTTCAATCTGGCAGCATATGACAGATTTTGGAGTCCCTTTATCCTTTTGGTGAGGAACTTTTGGGGTCTCTCCAATTGCTGCAGATGTCGGGTGAGATACATCCCGAATGGGGCATTGTACTCGATCATTGGTCTGATAAGTGAAGAGTACAGGGAACAATGACCTCACTAGATCTGGATGTGAATCCCTTCATGATCAGGTGGGCAATGTAGAAGGTCTTTCTAACCACTTTAGCAATGTGAGTGTCAAAAGAAAGGCCACTGTCAACCTGGGTCCCCAGGTCCCTGATAACCTCTTCTGTGCTTAGTGGATTGCCACCTATATGGTAGCTTGGGGTTACCTTGTTTTTCCCGAAGGGTATGACTATACATTTTTGGCGTTTAACTTCAGGCCATGGCTCTGGCACCAGCTATCTGTTTCCGTGAGTCCCTTCTGAAGGATATCCGTGTCCGATGCACTTTCCACTATGGCCCAGTTTGCAGTCGTCTGCAAACTTTGTCAGCCAAAGTCCTCCCATGTTGGCCTGTACTTCTGAGAAGTAGATGCCAAACAATAGGGGCCAAGGACCGAGCCCTGTGGGACACCACTTGTGACCGGCTTGGAGTCTGACACAGCGCCAGCAACTCTAACCCTGTGGGTTCTGTCCTTAAGCCAGTTTGCAACCCATCTTGTGACATATGGGTTTACATTTAAGCTGGTAAGTTTTTCTACAATACCCGAGTGGGGTATTGTGTGAAAGCCTTTGCAAGGTCAAGGTAGGCTGTATGGACTGCCTTTCCCTCATCAATGGCCTTGGTGACTGTTTCGAAGAAGTCAACCAAGTTCAAAAGGCATGATCTTCCCTTGACAAAGCCAAATTGGGTCGGGTCCAATGTCTGCAAGTCCCCTATATCTTTGTTTATGAGCTCCATTATGATCCTCTCCATAGCTTTGAAGACTAGACTTGTTAAGCTTATGGGGCGGTAATTACCAGGGTCCGTAGAGGCACCGCCTTTGTGGAGTGGGACCACAGTTGCCGTACGCCACTCCTTGGGCACGTATCCTGTGGTAAGGCTAAGATTAAACAGCTGCCTTATGTGCGGGTTTAATTCCTCATTTAGCTCGTGTAGCACACAGCCGGGGACACCATCCGGTCCCATTGATGCTGTGTTTTTAGCTTTAGAGAGCAGCTTTCACCTGCGCATTTGAGATGTCCGGGAGGCTACACTCGGCTGGGATAGTTATCTCTCCTTTGGGGGGGAGAGGGGGGTGAAGTTTGCACTGAACCTGTCTGCCAGTATGTTGGCAATGTCTGTGGGTTCAGTGATTTTTGTATCATTTTGGACTAATTCTGAGCATATCTGGGAGTTTCCACCCAGGTTCCTAACATAGCTGAAAAAGGCCTTATGATTGTCCTTTGAATCCATGGCAATTTTTCTCTCAAAATTGGCCTTAGTTGATTTTATGAGTGCTCGTATTTTTTACTAATAATGATCAGGGGTGACTTCCCTTTTATGGATTTTGTTCTATCATGTAATAGCTTTCTCCTCTTATTGTAAAGTTTGTTAATGGCTGGGGTCCACCAGACTGGACGTTTGCCCTTTGTGGAAAGAGTCTTGGTTTTATTTGGGATTGCCTGATCCATGCAGTCCTGGAGGTGTTCATAGAAGGCATTTGTAAGGGCTTCCGCAGCTTGGGTTGTGGTTTCCTCTGGCTCAGGGGCCTTGAAGGATACCACACCAGTCTTGAGTAGTGTGAAGTTTGCTTTAGAGAAGTTCTTCACTATGGTCTTTTGCTTGGGGTGGGGGCGGGATGTGGATTTCCAGTGAGATTAGTTTATGATCAGATCTCACCAATGAGGATATACTTCGGTGTGGAGCATTTTGTCCCCATGTTTGTGACAATGAGATCTAGTATATTTTCTCCTCTCGTGGGAACAGTGACTAGCTGTTCCATGGCATTTGAATTTATGAACTCCAGGAACCGTTGGGCTAGAAAGTTAGGGCTTGAGTAATGTTCCCAGTCTATATTCGGGTAGTTGAAGTCACCCAATATGATGGTGTTTGGAGATACATTTATACCCTCCAGTGTCTTCAGGAAGGCTGTGTGGGGTTCCTGAGTTTGAGAGGGTGGCCTGTAGCATGCTACAATTTGTAGAGCAGTTTTGCCTATGGTTAGTTGCACCTGGATGGTTTCCGAAGCTTAGTGCGTTGCCACAAACCTGGAGGTGTGAGTATCCTTTATGAATATGGATAGACGCCCTCCTTTTGTGGTGTGGTCCGGGTTTTGGGGCCGGAACGCATGATATGAGGTAAAACATAATAGTGCCCGGGTGCTCTCAGGAGCCTTGAACCAGGTTTCAGTTACAGCACAGACATCGATGTTCTCCATACTGAGAAGGGCCTCGAGTCGTGCATTTTGAGATTTAGACTTCTGGCATTGAGCAGCATTACCCTCAGTTTCTTCCCATTTTTGTTTTCTAGGGTGGTAGGTTTAGAATTTGAGCCTTGCCTAAAAAAGGCACTATGGGGGTGGCAAGAGCCTTAGCCAATATCCGGAATCCCAGGGTGACAGGTGCAAGCCATCCCTTGAAGCAGCGTGGCTTGTCAAGCATGTCATCCCAGGCAGACAGACACTGGATCCCCTTTGAATGACACCAGACATTAAGCCAATTGTTAAAGCTGATCATCTTGTCTCTATATTGTGGCATCATTCTTGGTGAAGGAAGGATACTGCTCAGGGTTAGGGTCATACCTGCCTGGGCTACATAATCAGAGAGCTCCTCTATGTCTATTTTCATGTAGTCCAGGGAGGTACATCTCAGGTCGTTCACACCAGCATGGACAATGACTGTGTCATATTTGTACTTGCCATGGAGTGACCCGAGTGCTTGTGTTATGTGGCGGATTCTAGCGCCCGATAGGCAGCTTACTGTGACCCTCTCCTTGTTCAGCCTGGTGAGTGGGACGTCAGTGTGTCTGACTATGGAGTCACCTATGACAAGTATGTTTGGTGTTGTATTTGGCCTTAAGGGCTGTGACTGCTTTGCACACTGCTTTTGTGGTTTATGTGTTGCTTGTGGGGTGTCTTGAGGTAGCAGTTGTTTGGGTGTCTGCTTTGGAGGCCTCTGCTGTTTAGGTAAATTTTTACTCAGAGCCTCCGAGTATGTCTTTGTGTGTTTATGTGTTTGATTCAGTGGAGTGGTAGCATTATGTGAGGCTGGTTTTGTGGTGTGTGTAGTTGCCTTCTCCTCCTGTCTGGTCTTGCCAGTCCTGAGTTGAGAGAGCTCAGCCTCCAGTTTGGCTAAATAGCTGCATCTCTCGCAAGTATTTGTGTTATGTGGGAGGAGGAGAGGGTTGTCTGTGTACATGAGGCAGTTATAACATTGCCTCAAGATTCCCAGATTCACCAGCTGGACCGGTGAGGAGATTGACAACTGACCTTTGGACATGCTAGAATAATATTGGGAAATCCTTAATTGAAAACAAGGGCCAGTGGGGAGTGAGGGTGTAGTGCTTTTAATTTTTAGTGCTGACTTATATAATTGCTTTAGTGAGCAAGTGCCAGGTAACTTGAGTGCAATGTGTTACAAGTAACTAAATGCAAAAACGACAAACAGTAACTTTCTTTCAAGTGAAACAAGGAAATAAGTACAGTAAGCAATGCAGATATCACTAGTGATCCACAGAAGCGCTGAGAAGTTGCGTATTAGGTGGATTTAGCTTCCAGGGAAATAACAAGCAAACAAACAACAAGCATACAAACAAAGCTAGATTCAGTAGGCCTGGATCTAGTCTATGCTAGAGCAAACAAGGTGAACCAATTTCAGTAAGATACAGTTCAAATATTCAGGCACTATAAACCTTTAACCAGAAAATTCCCAGCTCAGAAGGGCAGAGTCCAGCCTCTTCTCCCACAAGAGTGCAGACCACGAACCTTCTTAATGTAAAATAACTGGCCTGAAGCCCAAGTGCCTAAACCAGAACTAATACACTTGGACACTGGGCTCTCAATCAGCAGTTCCCAACTTAGAAGGATGAAAGCTACCTGTCCTGCCACCACAGTGCTTGCCACAAACCTTCCTAATGTAAAACAACTGTTCTGAAGCCCAAGTGCTTAATCCAAAAGACTTGAATGATAGCTACACTTTAATCAAGTTACAACCAAGCAGTAATAAATACCATTGAATACTTTAGAGAATGTCTGGATTAGTGCTCAAGTTACACAAACAAAGCTAGATCCAGCAGGCCCGAATCCAGTCTATGCCACAGCAAACAAGGCGCACCAACTTCAGTAAGGAACAGTTCAGATATGCATGCACTATAAGCCTTTAACCAGAAATTCCCAGCTCAGAAGGGCAGAGTCCAGCCTCTCCTCCCACAAGAGTGCAGACCATGAACCCTCTTAATGTAAAATAACTGGCTTGAAAGCCCAAGTGCTTAAACCAGAATTAATACACTTTTAGAATAACAGACACTGAGCCCTCAATCAGCAGTTCTCAACCTAGAAGGATGTAAGCTACCTGTTCTGCCACAACAGTGCAGACCACAAACCCTCTCAGTGCAAAACAACTAACTGGTCCGAAGCCCAAGTGTTTAAACCAAAAGGCTTAGAATGAGTTACACCAAGCAGTAATAAATACAATCGAGTATTTTAAGATGATGCAAAAGTAAAAAGAAGTAGGTAAAACACAAGTACAGTAAAAGCAGATGAAATTTTTTTTTTTTTTTTTTTTTCTGAACAAGTGCTGAGATCAAAGAAACAGATTTGAGTGCTGAAACTAGAAAACTGGCTAGTTATAAGAAATAAACAAGCTAGAAGGCTTCCCTCAAACACAGAAGGGCTTGGGGGCTCAGAAGCCTACAAATAGTCTGTACCACTTAACAAGAAAGGCAGGAAATAAGCTTAATTTTTTTTTTTTTTTTTCTATTTCCCAGATGCTCTCTTTGTACACAGTAGGAGTGCCTGAAATCAGAATATGATCTCACTGCACTCAGTTGAGTGAGCAAATGAGATGGGCCCAGAGGCAGGCTGAGGGGCGGGCAGTTTCAATGCCACTAAGATTAACACCAAAACAAAAACAGGGCGGGTGGGTGGGTGGGAATAACTGAAGAGCAGAATAACTTCAGATAAAAATTCCTTCAACACTCCTTCATACACAGTTTAAATCAATTTAAATACTGTATTTTTTTAAAAAAGTGCAGAAAAAGGTACTTAAATTCTCTTATACGTCCAGTTGAATATAACCAAGTTTTAGCTGGCCAAGCTGAAGTTTTAAAGCAGGAATTATTTCACATGCACCAGTTTAAATATGCAAGGACAGGAAGTCAAAGAATGTGGCTACCCCCACACCTGTAATTACTAGCAAATAACAAAATTCAGCCAACATTAGCTTTAGTTCAAGTTACTGAAGAGCAGAATAACTTCAGATAAAAATTCCTTCAACACTCCTTCATACACAGTTTAAATCAATTTAAATACTGTATTTTTTAAAAAAAAAGTGCAGAAAAAGGTACTTAAATTCTCTTATACGTCCAGTTGAATATAACCAAGTTTTTAGCTGGCCAAGCTGAAGTTTTAAAGCAGGAATTATTTCACATGCACCAGTTTAAATATGCAAGGACAGGAAGTCAAAGAATGTGGCTACCCCCACACCTGTAATTACTAGCAAATAACAAAATTCAGCCAACACTAGCTTTAGTTCAAGTTACTGAAGAGCAGAATAACTTCAGATAAAAATTCCTTCAACACTCCTTCATACACAGTTTAAATCAATTTAAATACTGTATTTTTAAAAAAAAGTGCAGAAAAAGGTACTTAAATTCTCTTATACGTCCAGTTGAATATAACCAAGTTTTTAGCTGGCCAAGCTGAAGTTTTAAAGCAGGAATTATTTCACATGCACCAGTTTAAATATGCAAGGACAGGAAGTCAAAGAATGTGGCTACCCCACACCTGTAATTACTAGCAAATAACAAAATTCAGCCAACACTAGCTTTAGTTCAAGTTACTGAAGAGCAGAATAACTTCAGATAAAAATTCCTTCAACACTCCTTCATACACAGTTTAAATCAATTTAAATACTGTACTTTTTAAAAAAAGTGCAGAAAAAGGTACTTAAATTCTCTTATACGTCCAGTTGAATATAACCAAGTTTTTAGCTGGCCAAGCTGAAGTTTTAAAGCAGGAATTATTTCACATGCACCAGTTTAAATATGCAAGGACAGGAAGTCAAAGAATGTGGCTACCCCCACACCTGTAATTACTAGCAAATAACAAAATTCAGCCAACACTAGCTTTAGTTCAAGTTACTGAAGAGCAGAATAACTTCAGATAAAAATTCCTTCAACACTCCTTCATACACAGTTTAAATCAATTTAAATACTGTATTTTTAAAAAAAAGTGCAGAAAAAGGTACTTAAATTCTCTTATACGTCCAGTTGAATATAACCAAGTTTTTAGCTGGCCAAGCTGAAGTTTTAAAGCAGGAATTATTTCACATGCACCAGTTTAAATATGCAAGGACAGGAAGTCAAAGAATGTGGCTACCCCACACCTGTAATTACTAGCAAATAACAAAATTCAGCCAACACTAGCTTTAGTTCAAGTTACTGAAGAGCAGAATAACTTCAGATAAAAATTCCTTCAACACTCCTTCATACACAGTTTAAATCAATTTAAATACTGTATTTTTAAAAAAAAGTGCAGAAAAAGGTACTTAAATTCTCTTATACGTCCAGTTGAATATAACCAAGTTTTTAGCTGGCCAAGCTGAAGTTTTAAAGCAGGAATTATTTCACATGCACCAGTTTAAATATGCAAGGACAGGAAGTCAAAGAATGTGGCTACCCCCACACCTGTAATTACTAGCAAATAACAAAATTCAGCCAACACTAGCTTTAGTTCAAGTTACTGAAGAGCAGAATAACTTCAGATAAAAATTCCTTCAACACTCCTTCATACACAGTTTAAATCAATTTAAATACTGTATTTTTTTTAAAAAAGTGCAGAAAAAGGTACTTAAATTCTCTTATACGTCCAGTTTGCTCTTCCTACTCTAATTTACAGTTTTGGGTGCTTGACTGGCCCCAAAAGGTAATGGATCAGTTAAAGAAGAAAACAAGAAAAATACTTCACATTTATCAAATCATCTATAAGAATCGGTGTATGCCAATATTATATATTCTTCGTTATGAAGGAGGTATGGGTCTCCTTAAAATTGATTAATCTGGAATTATAGGACTCCACACATATCTGCTGACCTCATATGATCCACACATAGTGAAAGTTTTAAAACAGGAGGAGAACAAGTGCAACATGAGTTCCCTTCTTAGTGTAGCAGAAGCATATCAGTGACAAGTGGGAATGGAAATAAAAGCAGTAGACAAAAATCAGGCAGCAATTGAATGAAGGATCAGAATAGAAGGCAAGAAATGTGGAAAAGGCATATATATATATATATATATATATATATATATATATATATATATATATATATAGTTGCAAGTACAGAAAACTCATGCAGGAATGGTTAAGGAAAGGTGAATTTAAACCAAAAGACAAAATGTTAATACTGGCCGCTCAGGACAGTGGACTACATACACATTGGTTTACAACATCCACTGAACATGCGGGAGAAATAGACAAATGAGAGTTTTGTAAAACATAACTGGAAACAGTTATACATCATGTTGCTGGATGCATGTATACTGAAAGGCATAATCATGTGACAAGACTGCTGCATTGGGGATTTTGTGCAAAGCATTATAGAAAATATCACATAGGATCACGCATTGTCAACAGTTAAAAAAATAGATGCAGGAAAAGTAAATGTAGTCGCAGTACATAAATGAAGACAAAAGTGTTACTGATCACTGACATTGTGACACCCAGTCATTACAGTGTCTTATGTAGAGAGAGAGATGTCAAGTCATAAAATACCAAGATTTTCAGGAAGAAATGAGGGCAATGTGGAAGAAGGATACTCTGAGAATTCCAATAGCAGTTTGGGCAACAGGGCTCATAAAAAAAAATAATTTTTAGTTGTATTCAAATATACTGCTAATACATGTAACTCTGTATGAATTGCAGAAGGAGTCAGTTCTGGGCACATTGTGAATGCTGCAAAGAGCCCTTTTGCCTAACTAACATCAAAGACTGAAACAATTTTCATAAACTTTAAACTTCCTTTGACTTAGGAATGTGGTCCATTCCCATCATGGTACTAGAAACCCAAAAGACTTGGAGATATTAAAGTGGCAGATTACTTGAGCTAAGCCATACTTATGTGAACAAATTTTAGTCAATTGTATGGCATGTGCATCCACAGTAAATGCATGCAATGTGACACTATTTAATGTGGAGGTCTAGGACATTTTCCTTATGTATTTTTCCCAATCTAAAGGACCACCATGGGTAAATGATGAAAAAAACATTTGTTTTATCTAGTCATGATTTTCTGCACCTCCCAAAGCTGCTTTAAATAAAAAAAGTGTATATTTTTTTAAATTTATGTTTTTTCTCCAGTCTGCCCTCATGGGGGCAGACATCCTGATGAAAGTGTTTTCCTTTGAAAGGCTAAATAGGTCCCAAAATGCAGTATGACATTCCTGATTGTGAGAACAATTAGCCCTGCCCTTTTTCTCAGATCCAACTTCCATTGACATAGAATGGAAAACCTGAAAAATACTGCCAAGTTTAACAGTCAGTAGATCAAGTGTCATTGATTGTTGTGCACTGAACTTTACAAATATTGTTCCTAAGAATGTACTACATCTTTTCTGAATTTATTTATTTAACATTTGTTTACCGGGAAAGTCCGAATTGGAAAAAAGACAATTTTCAATGGAGGCCCAGGGACAAAAGCTCCAGACACATGTCTTTGTAATGTGTGAGGAAACTGGAGCACCCAAAGGATACCCACACAAACACATGGAGGACATGCAGACTCCACACAGCAGGCACCCCAGCTGAGAATCAAAATGGAGAACTTCTTGTTGTGAGGCGACAATGCTACCGCTACAACACTATGCCATCCTTGCGCAGAAGCTTGCAAAAATATCAACAAATTACTGAGATAAAAAAGACTTTTTACAAAGAGCGGTCTTGTTACTGTCAGTTCCTGACCAAGTTACTCCTCTCATCTCCCCCTCCTTCAATGAGCCAGATTCTCACATTTCCAGCTAGGCTAGGTTCAGCTAATTAGCAATCTTGCATGACAATAGATATCAAACAAACCTCAGCCTGGTGTGCCACCAAAAGTGTTCCCTAATGACTCTTTCCTCTTTACTGATAACTAGCACTATTCCAGGGAAACTGGGGGAAAAACACATTAATCTCAATCCACCGTTTTGTCCAATATAACAATTTTCTCAAATGTACACAGTGAAATATTTGCTTTGGATTGCGTAGCACTTTCTGGCTGTCCACATGGTTATTTTTGCATACATATTCTTTCATAGCATAACCTGAACCATCTTAGGGGGTGCCAAATTTTACCTAACAATTTAACAGTTTTTTTCTTCTAAACAACAGCCTCCATAACATCTCGTCTGTGCCAATACTTGTTACTATAACTTCACACAGACTCTCTTTTAGATGTATACTTTCATGCATATCTCTTATCCTTTCAGCAACAGACTCGACTCGTGGATAAAGCTTCCAAGTTATAAAGCTTTTCTAAGTAGCAGTACTACTACTTTGGTTAAGGTCACAGAATTAGAGTACATGAATCGGCAGCCATTTCATGAAAAATAGTCCTACATTGCAATACATTTCATTATTTGTTCAAGACGATCCAACATCTTATTCAAAAATCATTTTGGATTCTACTATGTCTGAGTAAAAGCGTAAGGCCAAATTAGGTACACATGTGAGGTATGCTGGTCTGACATCCAACAGTATCACCCTTCTGTCCCCCATCACACCACTCAATCCATTCAGGCATTTACATACATAATGATACTTACTCATATCTTACAACAGTATAGCAGTGTCAGCAGCTGTAGCAACCTCTTTACAAAACACTGCTGTAATGCTTTTGTCAACCAAAGTGATAGATGGATGCTACCACTGGACCCCTCACAGCTGGTCAGCATGGCCATGTCTGTCAGGCTTTGTTTCACAATTCTCTGTTACACCATAGAGATCATACGGGCATATATGCATGCATGTAGACAAACACACACACTGGCACACACCACTTTCCAGAGCAAGGAGGTGCCAGTCTAGCTTCGATCCATGTTTCTCTGTTACACTGTACACCACACATGCCTCCATGCACACACACACACACACACACACACACACACACACACACACACACACACACACACACACACACACACACACACACACACAGAGTTTTAGAGTTTTAAAAAGGAAGATAGGAATAAATTCCCTCTCTCCCAAACCTGAGAAGTCAAACCAAACAAATAGTATAAGATACAGTATTAGCCAGACTGATTTTTAACAGTAATTCTCAAGCAACCAGAAACTACAGTTATCCGGCATCTACCAATCCACATGTGTGCCAGTTAACTGAGAGTTTACTGTATGTGCACATGCAATCACACACAAAAACATCAGCAGGCCTTCACTCACAACACACACACACACAGTGTACCATTGAAGTGTATTACAATACCCACTTTTCCACAAAACATTGATTCAATTTCCATGGGGTTGTCTGAGCTACTGACAATGTCAACTGTTATAACACCCCTCCAGTAATTGTAGCAAGCCTGCAGCACTGTCATGGCTCTCTCCACAGCATGGCATCAGGTAGCTGTCAGTCCAGCTTTGCTCCATAGTTCTGCATTACACCATACATCATACAGGCGTGCATGCACACACACACACAGATGCGTGCACACATACTTTTCTACACCTGACCAGCTATAATCCATGTTTCCGTGTTATACCATGCATGCCTCCACACATTCGCTCACACACATATACATCCACATGTACTCTGAGAACAGATCCACATAGAGACATTACTTAGATAATGAAAGAGATGTGAATGCAACATTTCATAACAACTCAGACATAAAAGCATAGATTAGTGAAGATACATAGTAGGGAATCATAATTACAGTACTTACAAATAAAATGGTATAGAGGTAATACTAGCTAAATTTGTCACCAGTTACTGTAGTAACATTGTACAACATGTAGAGAAAATCAAATCCAGTGTTACTTTGAGTGTCCTGTTGCTGGCATTTGGTCGAAGAGTGGGAAAGTATTTACATATGGAGTAGCATAAGTAGTTAGTGATAATGACTAGGGAAGTGGAGGCCATGTTAGATCACTTGCAGTGACATTACATAGCAGTAGATGCTAGACAGATAACAAGGATAAAAAAGGGTACTGTAGGTAAGTAGTAGTTTTTAGTACACATGGTTAGTCCATGTAAAATACGGGCCTGAGTACTTGATTAGGGAATGCATGTCTTGGATGCACTTTGGTAGGAAGCAGAAAATGAGGGTGGCATAGTAACGACTTTTTGAGATTGCTTTCATGTTGGAGAAGGGGTAATATATTTTATATATCAGTATATATGTGTGTGTATGTATATATATATATATATATATATATATATATATATCAAACAAGTAAATAAATAGTTAGAAAAATAAAACTGGTGTGTAAAAATTGGATTGGAGTGTATAAATGTCATAAAACTACATTGAGCATGCTCTCCAGGACTCCTTTATCCAAAAAGGCACCACAAAATAGTCTAGTGACAAAGATGCATGGAGTGACCACATCCATATGCAAAGGCAGTGGCGTAGTACAATGGGCAAAAGTCATGTGGAGCTGAAAAATTTACTGATAGCAGTTGAGCTATTTACATTCAAATTAAAATGCAAAAAACAACATTAGACTGAATGGCATGCATTATGTGTAAAGATATTTGATGCAAATGTAAATAAAAAGCAGCAAAACACAACTAAGTCTGAATTTAAGTGTTGACACCTTATTATTTCCAAGGGCACCACAAAAGACATATGTCTAGCAGACTGAATAACAATGACCCTGACTGCTTATGATAGGAATGGAAATACATTCTAGGAAATGTGAGTCAATTTTTATGAAAGGCAACTGCAGACATTGGGACTCCTATATAAATGAGTTTGCATGATTTTTGAAACACACAATAGAAAAACAGGTTTGTCGAGGAATAATAGATTGGCAGTTCTGACTGAGGTAGCCATGATCCCCATGGTGTCTTAAAAGTGATTCCTGATGTCTTAGTATGCATCTTATATCAAAGGAAAGAAAAATCTTGATGAAAATGGGTCAGGAGGAATTGAAATAAGGCGAAACATTTACCCTAATTCCTTCAATAATAAGTCCAGCTAGGCACAAACACCAAAATAAAACATTTATCCAAGTGACCCCTTCATTAACATGTCAAAGTATGCACAACTACCAAAACCAAACATTTAATGATTATTCCCCAAATGTTAGCCATAGTAAATCCACTTTCTCCATTATGCCTCTCAATAACACTCGTATTAAAGTGGAATCCATTCCAAAACTCCTTGGCATTACCATCGACGACCAACTTAAATTTGACTTGCATGTAAATAATTGTATCAGAAAAACCCACCAGAAATTAAGGCTCCTGTTGAAGCTATGATTACTCTCTCTTATGCTTACCTCATATCCAGCCTAATGTATAGCTCCCAAATTCTCACTAATCTCAACTACTCTATACTTACTAAAGTAAAGTCTACTTACAACAAGGTTGCTAGATTTGCTGCCCAACAAACCTACAAATCCCATCACGGTCTCTCTGTAAAACACCTAAACTGGCTCAAACTACCCCACCTACTTCTCTTCTCTTCTCTCAGCTACAGATCATCCACTCTATCCTATTCCAGCCTTCCTACTGTCCAGCCCTGTCCTCCCTCATCATCTACTATTCTCCTACTAGACAGTCCTAGGTTCAAATCCTGTGCTGTGCTGCATTTCAATTACATTATTGTGAACATAGCAATTAATGAATCACTAATACACTCTCCGGAGCTCTACCCAAGACCTATTACATATCTATAAACCCAAGACCACATCTGGATATAATATGTACAGCTGCCATTCATTGCTTGGAATAAACTCCCACTTGAAATCAGGACTCTCACACATCCCAGACAATTTAAAACTGCCACCAAAGAGCAAGTATGGAGAAGCAGAAAAATCAAACATGGAACTAAGTGACCCCAAGTAAGTAAGTAGTGTCCAAGTAATCGCAATCACCAAATCAAACATGTACTCAAATCGACCATTCATTAATGTTACCTGGTATGCACAACACAAAAAGGAAACATTAAACAAGTAAGGAACCTTCATTCCAATATACAAGCATGCACAACCACAAATGTGAAATGGTTACCTAAAGGATCCATCAGTAATATGTGCAGGCAGGTACAAACAGCAAAATGACTTATTTACCCAAGTGACCCCTTTAATAATATGTCCAAGTACGCACAACCACAAAAATGAAACATTTACCCCAGCTGCCCCTACGGTAATGTGGCTAAGTTTGAGCAAGTACTGAAATGAAACCTTTAACCAAGTGCTATAGTCACTATGTGCAGACTATTATTGAAATTAATTTTATATTAATTATGAAAGAGATGTGATCGAGTCATTGTCATTGTCTTTTTAACCAGTAACTCAATGCAAAATTTGTACTCCACCATTGTTAGTTAACATTTTGTTACATGATTTATCTGTATTTGTTGTCTGGTAGCTGAGTAAGACACAGCAATGTACAACAAACTAAGGCTCACATACATTGTACAGTGTATTGCACCTCATATGAACTGATATTTGATTTTGACCATATTCTAACACTGCAACGTTATTCCGTATACAGTAATATGAAACTTGGTAAACTTGTATACCATGTCTGATGTTGCTACTGGGAGAGCAATATATTTGTTATAAGAAGTGCCTTGTTCAATTATGCTATTATAGCACTGCATGTATCAGAGAATGATATGGGAATGCTGTATACACTAATTTTGAATTTATTAGTTTGTTAACTGGTCAAGTAAACTAATCTGTTTTTTACCGCTTTGAGCCATTATGTAGTACAAAGTAAAATGTGAAAGCAAAATAATAAATAACTGTCTAATTAGCTATTCATGCATCAGGTTGTGTAACACAGGAAACACAAAACACAGTACACAGTGAAAACAAATACTGACTCAAGTAGAACATGCAAAGTTTACACACTAGCAGACAGCAGGTTTTAATATGAAACCCAAAACGGTAAATGAAAAACATAATCCAAAGAACCATCATGCTGATGTTGAGATACACAAAAAATATATTTACAGATTAACCATTTAGCAGATATAGTGACCAAGAATAAATTTAATATGTTCATAAAAACCCAGCTGATTAAAAATTCCTTGTGATGGGCTTGCCCACTACTGCACTTTAGTGTGTAATTCTTCAAGGACTTTTCTACTTTTGATAGAGTGGTACTTTCAAAGCTTAAATGGAAAATCAATTAGTTGCATGTGATTTATAACTTTTTAATAAAATATCATTAATAACTGACTCCCACCACACAAATGGCACATTTTACACTGAGTAAAATGTTTTTGGATCTTGGCCAAGGTTCTTGCCTCCACCATTGTTCCGTTTTGAGGCTATGTCCCAAAGACAAATCTTCCAACATAAAAGATCTGTCAAAAAGGAAATTGAAGGTCATGCTGCTTAACACTAGGAGCCTTAACCTGAAAATGCACTCACTGGAGGTTCTTTTCACATTGGAATGTCTGTGCAGTCACAGAAACCTGGTTCAGGGCTGCAGACAGCACCCCTGCATTACCAGGCTATACCTTATTCCACACTTTTGGACCCCAAAACAAGGTTGGAAAGACTAAGGGTGGTGGAGTCTCTATCTTCATTAAAGACAGGTACACCTCCGGACTAGTTTGCCAGCATGACGCACTGGAATTACTCCAGGTGCAACTGACAGTTGGCAAAACACCCATCCAAGTTATAGCCAGCTATAGACCCCCATTTATGACTGAGGACACCCACTCCTCCTCCTACCTGGACCTACTTGACTCCATCAAGGTACTCCCTAACACCCTAATCCTTGATGACTTCAACTACCCCATCATAGACTGGGTGAACTATTCCAGCACTAATGCACTCACCCAACGATTACTTGACTTCATCAGTTCTAACGCACTAGACCAGCTCGTCTCATCCCCCACAAGGGGAGATAACATTCTGGACTTCATTCTTGCCAAACATGGGTGACCGCCAACTGCTGCCAACTGCTGCACCACTCCCATAGTAAGTTCTTCCCTGGTGAAATCAGATCATCAGTCTGTCTCATTCAAAGTTTCTATCCACACCCAAACCCTCCCCAACCATAACCAAGCTAAAAAAATTCTCAAAAGCTGACTACAACCTCCTAAGGGAGGGTATCCGTAACTTCACACCAACGACACCCTCAGAGGATGTAGACAACTATGCTGAACAGAACTCCAATGCAGTATACAAGTACCTGTAAAACTGCATTGACTCAGCCATACCCAATAGAACTAAAACTGCTCCTCAAGGAAACATAAACCTGTCTGGTGGACATCCTATATCAACAGGCTTTACAACAAAAAGAAGAAACTGTTGTCCAAGGGTAAAAAGGAACAAATTCCAAATTGGAAAAACTCCCTCCTCAGCCTCAACAAGCAAATTAGATCAATAATTAGACCTCCAAAGCCAATTATGAGTTGAAACTAGCCTCTGAAACAAAGGGAAACCACAAGTTCTTCTTCAGTTATGTAAGGAACCTCCATGGCAAAGCCCAAGTTTATTACAAATTAGTACTTAATGGTGCCACTTACACTGATCCAGTTGACTTGGCCAACCTGCTAGCTGATAGGTTCAGTGCAAACTTCACCCTCCTATCCCCCCAAAGGCCTGTTTGACATCCCCAATACTTGTACCACACCCCACATCTCTGTAGATCAAGTGTTAAAGGCCCTATTCAAGGCAAAGAAAACAGCTTCTATGGGACCTGATAGTATTCCAGGCTATATTCTGCACCATCTCCAGCAAGAACTAGCTTCACCATTGAATACCCTATTTAACCACAGCCTAATTATGGGCTTCATTCCAGCAGAGTGGAGAACTGCCATTGTCATCCCATTGCACAAAGGTGGTGCCACTGCTGACCTGGGAAACTATCACCCCATTAGCTTGGCAAGTCTGATCTGTAAAGCCATGGAGCATATTATTATGGATCTCATAAATAAGGACAAGCAATCTACAAGCACTTGACCCCACCCAATTTGAATTCGCCATGGGCAGATCTTGCCTATTGAACCTGGTTGACTTCTTTGAGACTGTCACCAAGGGCCTGGATGAGGGAAAGTCAGTACACACCAGGGAATTGTTATGGCTAGGCTTGTATAGGCCCTAGGGCTGATAGCCTAGTACCAACCTATGAACCTATGAACATACAGCTTACCTTGACTTGGCCAAGACCTTTGACACAATCCCCCACTTAGGCGTCATCGAAAAGCTAACTCAACTTGGCGTAAATCCCTATCTCATCAGGTGGGTGGCCAACTGGCTCAATGATAGGACCCACAAGATCAGAATAGGTGCCACCACCTCCGACAGCAGACCTGTTACTAGTGGTGTTCTCCAGGGATCTGTCCTGAGACAGGAAGTAGAAAAGGCGCACATGTGGCAATTGCTCGGCTAAACAACGAACCTCAAAAAAACAAAAAAAAAAACCCCCAAAAAAAACCACCCCCCCCCAAAAAAAAACAAAAAAACCCCAACCCTCCCCCCAAAAAAACAAAAAAAAAACAAAACAAAAAAAAAATATCTGTCCTGAGACCCCTACTGTTTGGCATCTACTTCTCAGAGGTTCAGGCAAAGACAAAGGGACTGTGGCTGACCAAGTCTGTGGATGACTGTAAGTCGGGTGCTGTCACTGACTCCCCAAATGATGTTAACATACTGCAAGACACGTCTCACAACTGCAAATAACTGATGTCAAAGTCATGGCCTTAAGTTAAATGCAAAAAATGCATTATCATACCATCTAGCAAAAACATGGCTCCTACTGATTACCACATCAATGGCAACCCCCTAAGCACACAACCTGTGGTGAGACAACTAGGTACTCAGGTTGACAACAGTCTCACATTCAAACATCATGTTGTGGAAGTGGTGAGAAAAACCTTTTACTTGGTTCATCCAGAAAAAAGGAGGTTATTATCTCTCTGTACTCCTCCCTCATTAGGCCTATAATTGAGTATAATGCCCTGTTTTGTATGTACCTCTCCAATCACCTGCACCAACTGGAAACACCACAGAAATACCTCACAAAGAGAATCCATGACCTCCAAAATATGTCCTATGTGGACAGGCTCAAATCATTATCACTCTACTTGGTATCATACAGATTGGTCAGGGGTGATGTGTCCTGCCTACAAGGCAATATCAGACCCTGACCTACTAGAGATGCTCCATATCTGTAAGTCTAACTCCTTGCACATTACCCACCCAATAGGCCTAAATTTAATATGGGACATCAACAAAACCTGCTGGAGAGACAAGTTTGTCTCCCAGAGGCTGCCTCATCTCTGGAATAGACTTCCCATACATGTCAAACAGAGTATCTCACTGACCCTCTTCAAGCGCAGCCTTAATGAGTGGATAGGAAACCACAAATTTGTCCCAGGGATTCCACCATTGTCCCTCACTGACAGAAGCTGACTGAGGGTTCTTTTTTAGGGATAAACTCTTGGCTAGGCTTATAAGGACCCCAGGGCCATTAGCCTAGTAACCTCTTATGATCCTATGATAAGGAGGACATCAGAGGAAAAACAGCCTCAAACACAGTTCAATTCTTGTTCGTTTGTGGTGATATGAGGAAAAAATAAAGACCATAGCATTACTGCATAGTATCATACCTCTCAACTTTTCAGATTTTTGGCTCATATTTTTGGTCTGTTCCTGATAAAGTTTGTGGTTTTCTGGATTTGTGTGACAAACCAGTGAGGACTGAATTTACTAAATAATGACAGGCATTTATTTTTCAGACTCCATACCCTTCAGGAAATTCACGGTAACACACAACCTTTTATTCTAGCAACTTTCTAAGTTTATAAGAGCAATATTTAACCTTTATCCCTATTATGGGGGTTTGTCCCTCCATTATTTCTGTCTTTGTACAGATGTTTTCTGCTAAGAGGTTGAGAGCATTGTATTTCCGTATAGCATTTTCCTGTACATCCACTTCTACAGCAGAAAAATGTTAATAGGTCTAAGGACTGATGTCATGTCATCAACAAATGTCTAGAAAGTATCTCAGAAGCTGAACATACACCACTTAACTTATATGCCAAAAAAACAGTGTTTAGTAGTATGACATTCAACCTGTAACAGTTTAATTCACTGCTCTGACTACCATAGTTAGACATCAGTTCATTTTCAAATAAATAAATTAATTGAATGAATGAATGAACAAATATATTTAGACAATAAAAATAAGTTTATTTGTTTTTTTTTCTCACAATAATTTTTTAAATGTTTTAGGAGAGGTAGCATGACTAATTACACTCCTAAATTCTGCATAAAGTATCATGCTGAATGAATGAATAAATAAATATGAAGTTATATTATGTGTTCAGTTTTGCGTTCATTGTTTCATATAAAATTGGTCTCTTCATGGGCATATATGCAGAACTGAAAGTCAGCGCTAATGAAAGTGTGACATTTTATCCAGTTTTCAAAAGAAGAATTGGTTCTACAGTACTTAATCAGTGAAATGCAGACATGTTTAGAACCACTAAGTAATGCAGGACAGACATAAGGGCTTATTCATAATAGGCTACAGTTTTAAAATGTATGAAGGAACAATCACACCAACCACTGATAGGTTTATAGTTTTACACTTTTTCTTTTAAACTGCAAAATAAACGTAAGTTGTTCAGCTCGACTCATTTGCACATTGCACAAGGACCTGTTCTAAACAGAAAATCAAATTTCTAATACTCATTTTATATACCACAAAACTGGGTATAAAGCATACCTCCCATCACTATTAGAAGTATTTTATTTCAGGAATTTTAAAACTATATGGTTTAACTGTGAAGGGACCCTGGATCCCAAACTGGAAAAAAATGCATTCTGAATGAAAATTAAAGTTAACAGCTGTGGTTTTGGCCTCATTATGATGCACATCAGACCGGGAATAAAATAAAATTGTAGCTTTCAAACTACAACCACCATTCCAAATCAGAAGTAAACAATACAGCAAATCTCCAAGTAAGTGACACATTGGCCCTGTCCACCACACAGTGAACACTGCAATGTACAGCACTGATGCCCAATAATCTACCTGCAACAAGGAATCCCAAAACTAGGCTAGTACCCGAGCACAAGAAAAGGGCCAGGGATGGACATCAGCACAAAGGCTAAACAGGTCATTACATAAATCATGTGATAAATGTGGTAAAACAACACCCTCATACACCTCTCTTACATTTTAGCAGGAGTCCTGGGGGTGGATGAAAAGCTAAAACACCCCTTCCTTTTTTAAGGTGGTGTTGGGGTGAAGTCCCTTTAATTTACTGACAAATCTGCAAAAGTAAGGTAAACACCAGTTCTGTGGCATCATCTGTAACTTTCGCCTGATAAAGGCGGGGGAGGGCAGCTCATCTTTGTAAACATGTGACTGTAATGATATGCAGGATGACTCATAGCATGGAGAAGGCTTTTCACCAAGAAGGTTTACATCTCAGCGGGTGGCCGCTGTGGTGCAGCAGTTAGTATTGTCTCCTCAAAGCATGAGGTTTTCCAGTTTGATTCTCAGCTGGGGTGCTTTCTGTGCGGACTTTGCATGTCCTCCCTGTGGTCATGTGGGTTTCCTCTGGGAGCTCCAGTTTGCTGCCACACTCCATACACATGCGGTAGGTGGATTGGACAAACTAAATTGGCCGTAGGCACAAGTGTATGTGTGAGTGAGTGGTATGGATGAACTACTGCAGCAGGGGTAGCCACCTGGTGGTGTAAACCTTGGCTTGAGATGATTGTCATTGTTGAAGTGACTCCCTGACCCCATGTGCAAAAATGGGGAAAAGGGGTTATGGATGGATGGATGGATTTTCATCTCAGCACTCTGCTGCCATTCTACTGAACACAGGACACCAAATAAATGTCCTTAGTAACAAGGTGGTCAGCTTATAGGCATACTTAAATGTGGGCACAAGGGTATTGCAGCTTCTCACAAAAATGCAGAACAGTGATCTGGCTGCCACAGACTAGCCAGCACCTCCAGAACCTGCAGCAGTGACTCCTTCCAGGTCTGGTTCTCTAAAACAAGGACTCTCTTACATGGGGAATTATACAGGAATGCATCATGTAATGACAAAAGTTTAAATTGCCTAAAAGAATGTACATAGTCTAAATGACAGCACTCCACAACATGGCAAGCTAAGCCAAGCGCATAAAGCACATGAACATCTTAAAGTAAACAGCCCTTGTATCTCAGGCTTGAAGAGTAGAGAGATTCTGGCATGCTGTCTAATCTAGTCTTATCTCATAAGCCAGTGACAAATGCAATGACAAGATGCAGCAGGCACTCATAAAACATAATGTGCTATAACTAATGGCCTATCCCACAACAAATGTGGGTTGTGTACCACACTGAAGTTAGTGCAGGTATGTGTCAATCTGTACACTGTAGGAAGGTGGGCCATCCAGCCAATGAGCTCTCAGAAAAGTAAGCTGCTGCTGCACAGGGCTGCTATAGCAGCTGAAGTCATTTCTGCTGGATCCCATCTGACTCACTGTTAAAGAACATGAACACTTCTGGATAATTATGGTGTTACTCTCAACTTATGTTAATGCTGAATGGTCTATCTTAAGTTTCTCACACAGTAAGAAGTCTTTAGTTCAGTTTTAGTGGAACAAACTTAAGCCTGTTCAGTTCTGCTCAAAAGCTATTCCCCAAGAATGACAACTATTACTAAACACACAAGCCTTTTCCTACAGTCTGTCTTGAGATAAAGTCCAATGTCTGTGTTCTTGACAACAATAACATACTTACGCACAAAAACTATTCCTTAGGTGAAAGAAACTATGAACTACTAGTTAAAACTTTTTCTGCTCATGGTTATGCATGATGGATAGGAAACAGGATGCAAGGGGGTTGAAGACAATACAGGTCTATGAAAAACAGAGCAGTGCTACTATTTGACAATTTGTAAAAATGAGCACAAAATACATTTTAGAGTCTATCATTTGAAATTAGAGTAAAACTATCTCTATCTATTGGTGCAGTGGTGACTTGAATTATAATAATTCTGTAGATGTTAACTGAAGAAAACTGGACAGGTATCTACAAATGACTGTCTGTATTTAAGAAAACTCACCAAATAAAATATTGCAGCATGAACCGGAAACACTCTGAGATCTTATTGTGCAATGTTTTATAATTCCACAACAGAACAGCAGCTTTTGCAGTATTTTTTCAAATACGTAGAAGTCCATAGAAACCAAAGGATCCATTAAGGAAATGACGCGCAGCAGCTGAATAATGAATAAGAAGTTCCTGCTAGTGGCCAAGGGTGGATTTACGCACAAAGAGGGGTGCGATTGCAAAGAAGTGATGAAGAGGGTGTGAATAATTAGTGAGTGGGTGTATACTGGGTAAGAATTAGAAAAGTGGGCATGTACAGCTGCATTCAATGAAAAAATTCGCGAACTGATGAGCGACTTGTTGGATATTCCAGGAAATGCGACAGTAACGTTTAGTTTATAATATCAAGCTGTACCGGTAAACACCCATGGATAACATTGGAAACAGAGGAAAAAAGGTGCATCTCACAACTAAATGAGATTTTAAGGTGATGGGATCATTAGAAAGGGGAAAATAAATGTTAAATAATAGAAAAAGTGTGCGGTTTCCCGTAGTTGTCCTTAAGTATCTATCCAGTATACAGCTGTTGCACTATTCTTTCAACTAAATTTTAACTAGCTTACCCCTCAGAGCTCAACAATGGTGTCTGTTTTAGGCAGTCTTGGATCAAGAGCACCTACTTGACAAACTCATGGATACAAAATTGAAAGTGACAGTAGCTGGGAGCAGCTAAGCTGATTGAATGAAACTGCAGCAAGGCAAAATTAAACTGCTGTCTGTGATAAGATTGCTAGACATTGTGCTTACTGCATAGGGGTACTACTCAGGGAGTCACCATTAAAATCATACACATACCCATCTAATAAAGGAAGCATCATTATAATTTAAATTAATAAATAAGTATATTAATACATTTGGTATATTTCCAGTCAGTCAAGGACTCCTATTAGCTAAAATGGCAAATGGATATTCTATAAGCAGGTAAGGAAGCTTGGAAGTAATACTCATCGCTGTCATGAAAGGAATTAGTGGTGCACTACATTCCAAGTCAGATGACATAAATTTCCTACAAAGACATTCAGCTTTAGCTTTAAGACCCCAGCAGGTAAAGACATTACTACACAACACGTGAAAGAAAACAAAAGCTGGATAAACGCCTGGTATACACCTCAAGCGAAAAAAAAAATGAAAAGACCAATGGTTAGACCACAGATGAAGATAAAAGTGGAATAATCCACGTCAGGAAATAAATCACTTGCAGCTTCACAGTAGTGCCCTTTATAACACCAAAAGTTGTAACTGAGATGTAGTAGTCAAGGTAGGAAACGGTTCACTTGCAGTTTCACACCACTTTTTACCAATGTTTTAACTGTTTTTATGAGTCTGAAGAAGCGATCAGCTGACTTAGATCACGAAAGCGCTTACTTTTGTTTAATAAAGTGGTGTGAAACTGATTTATTTCCTGACGTGGATTATTCCATTTTTATCTTCAGCTGTGGTCTAACCATTGGTCTTTTCATTTTTTTTTTTACATTACTACACTAACCTTTGAGAGCAACCGCCATTATATCATATCCTGATAAAGAAGTAAATGAGCAGAATGATAAACAGCAGTTCCACGGGCCCAAGTAACATCCTAGGATGTTTTACTACAGGGCCCAAGTAACATCCTAGGATGTTTCATTACATGGGCCCAAGTGACATCCTAGGATGTTTCATTACATGGGCCCAAGTAACATCCTAGGATGTTTGACTACATGGGCCCAAGTGACATCCTAGGATGTTTCACTACATGGGCCCAAGTAACATCCTAGGATGTTTCACTACATGGGCCCAAGTAACATCCTAGGATGTTTCACTACATGGGCCCAAGTAACATCTTGGGATGTTTCACTACATGGGCCCAAGTAACATCCTAGGATGTTTCACTACATGGGCCCAAGTAACATCCTAGGATGTTTCACTACATGGGCCCAAGTGACATCCTAGGATGTTTCACTATATGGGCCCTGTTTCACTACATGGGCCCTAGGATGTTTCACTGCATGGGCCCAAGTAACATCCTAGGATGTTTCACTAGTGCTGTACAATATTCTGTTCTACTTCAGGGTTTGTTCATAAGCTATGGCAAAGATCTAAAGTGGTTCCTACCTACAATGGAGGATATGCAGATTCCTTTGGGACACACAAAACCATTAGTGTCGCCAGTAAAATGTGCAGGTAGAAGAGGATTACTTCAAGTAGACACGGGTGTCCTTCTGCATCCAGATAATACTCATCCTGTCATTATGAGATATGTTATTGGTTAGGATGGTGTCATGGAACATCAATAAATACACATAAAGGACAATAAAAAAGTCAATGAAATATGATGAAAAAAGCAATGATTTTTGGTCCTTACCAATATAGTTCCTCTACTGTCAAATCAGACCATAAATCAACTCTCAACCTTTTAGCATAAGAAATCTGGACAAAGCCTAAAATAATGGGGGACAAGGGCACAAAAATAGTGATATACTTTAAATATTGCTCTTATAAATATAGAAAGTTGCATTAGTAACAGATTTTGCAATAGCATGCATTTTTCCTGAAGGATATGAAGTCAGACATTTAAATGTATATCATTAATTAGTGACTTCAATAATTTGCTAGAAAACAACAAATTTAAGAGGAACAGACCAAAAATATGAGTCAAAGGTCCGAACATTCTGCAAAAATCTGGACAGTTCAGAAATATGCCACAAATCATTCACATTCTACATAAGACTGAAGCCTGAAACAACTTCACAAACATCAGTATTCAGAAATTATGCAAAGGCACATATACTAAAACTGAATGATGACCTATGTGTGTGTGTGTATGTATGTATATATATATATATATATATATATATATATATATATATATATATATATATATATATATATGTATGTTTGTATATCTATCTATCTACAGAAACTTGGTGGTCAAAGTTCAGATTGCTATCAACCTACCACTGGGTTGGAACTCATGGAGATGTTGCCAATATTGTAATTTGTAGGGAATTCTAGTTTGCCAAAGGGAATGATAATGCATTTTTTTTGCATTTAGTTTTAGACCATGGCTTTGGCACCAGTCATTCATTCGTGTTAGCCCTTTTTGTAATATGTTGACATCATTGGGGGACTCAGTTTGCAATCAGTGAACTTGATGAGCCAGAGGCCATTTACTTTAGCCTGGATTTCTGAAAAATAGATGCCAAACAGTAAGGGGCCCATCCCAGACCCCTGTGGTACTCCACTGGTGAAGGGTCTGCTGGTGGAGATGGAGTCACCAATTTTGAGAGTGTGTGTTCTGTCAGTGAGCCAACTGGCTACTAATCTAGTAATGTAAGGGTTAATCCCTAGCTGGGAGAGTTTCTCAATGATGCCAGAGTAGGGGATTATACTGAAAGCCTTGGCAAGGTTGGGATTGGCTGTGTGCATTGTCATACCTTCATCCATGGATTTGGTGACATTCTTAAAGAAGTCTACCAGGTTTAATAAGCATGGAATCATGCACCTCTATCAAACGGAAGGTAATTGTAAGGTCCTCACATGTAAGCATGCATGTTAGCTGTCAAGGGGAAGATTGGTAGGGTTTAGAATGAAAGTCTCTAATAGCTACCTAAAAGACAGTCCCTCTTTGTTGGCTGTCAACCTGGGGAAAGGGAATAAGTGGCCAATTGGTCAGCATTTCTTTTTTTTTTTTCTGAAAATGCAACATAATGTTATTTATAAAGTAAGCTTCCAGGAAACTCATACAAAACTGTAGGTTGATAAAGAATAACAAATAAAATTAACTTGGTGTAAAGCTTATCTGATACCATACAATTAAGTAAGCAATGTGACAAACATAGAAAGGGAGCAGAATAATGCAATATCTGAGGAAAAAAATTGCCAGGAGAAAATGTGATTTTTTTGCCCATGTGTACAGATGCTTTGCAATCACCATCACTGCTAATAAGTGCACTTCTGGAGAACTCATTTTAATATCAGGAATAAGAATGGATAACTTTGAATAAGGAAGCAATATGGTACACAAGTCTGCATCAGAGATCACAATTAAGGATTCTAATAGCAGTTTATATACATACTGCTGGGGAAAGAGCTAGAAGGGCAAGGACATTTGAACTAATACAAGGAACTCAAAATAGTAAAAATGATACCACTGAGTCAATAACAATGAGCTAATCAAAGTTCTTATACCCAAGACAAATTGTGATACTTGTGTCCCAATAATTCATAGTGGCTGGAGACAAAAAAGGAGCAAAATCATCTCGTACCACATCCATTCAAGGATACACAAGAGCATACTTATCCGCTCTTGTCCAGTTACCAGCAGAGAGATCAATTATCTACAACTCTGCATTAATATATACGTACATCATCTGGTAAGGCTAGATAAAATATTGCTGCTTAGAAATAAGCAAATAGTTTGTTTTAAACATTGTGTGCTCTTGAAAATATTGATTATCACTGGTAACTTACAGTAGTAGACAACATATTTGCCAGAAGTTAGGCAAACATATATCACAGACGAGTTGCCATTTCACACACAGTACTTATATCTCCAAAGGTGTTTCTCCCACAAGTCAAAATGCACACATTGTACAATGTAACGGTACAAATTTATTTATTTACATTTGTTTACTAGGAAAGTCCAACTGGGCCAGAAGCCCATTTTCAGTGAAGGCCTGGGGAGAAAAGCTCCACAGAAGTATAAGCAAAATACAATAATTTGATAGTGCAATAGTACACGTACAGTAAGATGCAGAATACACATCATCTAGTTAGTCTATACAAAGTAGTATTCAATACAGTTTTCTAGTAGATACAGGTTCAAAAAGAAAAAAAACAAGCATTTCAGTAAAGATCACTGTGAGAAAAATACAATTATTACTGTGTATATATTAAATAATAGTCATGACTAAATGATATTTCCTTTATTATATATTTATTTTTTAGTAGTAACAAACACTAAGGAGAGGGAGAAAATGAGATAAGGAGTGGACAGTGTGTTGAGAGAGTTATAGATATCTTGTCAGTCAGGTTTGGTGCAGGAGCAATGCCTGTTCTTCGATAGATGTTCAAATAGTAGTTGTTTAAAACTGGTAGAGTCAGGTGTGTTTTGGAGGATGTGGGGTAGATAGTTCCATACTTCGGCTATTTGATTTGAGAATAGGGCTTTACCGTGAGTCTTGTTATCTTTGTTTACTGTGAGAACATTTCTGTCTGCAGATCTTAGACTTCGTGGGCATGTGTAGGGAACAACAAGTTCCTTGAGGGTTGGGCAATTGTCAGGATAGAAGATGATACTGTGTGTGAATTTAAGTTGGTAGAGATGAAGAAGGTTAGGTAGCTTGAGCCAATTTCATTTATGTAGAGCAATACAATTTTGGGTTTGGTGGGGGAAGGCTGACTGTGAAGCGAGCTATTTTGTTGTAGCAAGTTTCCAATTTGGTTAAGTCTGATCTTTTTAAGTTGGTAATGAGGGGGAAGCATATAGGAGCATAGAGAGGAAAAAGGTTCTGGATATGGCTAGTCTGGTATTGTCAATGAGGAAATGCTTGGTTCTGCTCATTGAGTCAAGTTTGACGTGAACCTTCTTAATTGTGATGGCTATGTGTTGGTCAAATCTGAGTTTGTTGTCCATTGTCACTCCAAGGAGCTATGTATGCCCAACTGTTTGGATGACTGTGTTGTTTGCTGAGAGAATGGTGAAAGGAGGGGTGGTTGGTGATTCTTTGCTACTTGTAAATTGCATTAACTGTGTCTTTTGGGGGTTGAGGATTAGTTGTGATTTATTTGGATATGTTTCTGTATCATTAAAAGCTTGTTGGGCTACTATTTTGAGGTCTGGTAAGGGATCTGATGAGCAGATTAAAGTTGAGTCATTCACAGATTGAACTACTTTAGCATGTGTTATAGATGAGGCTTGATCATTACAGAAGATGGTGAAAAGAAGGTGCCCTAGTATGGATCCTTGGGGGACTCTGACTGAGACAGGCAGAAGTGGTGAGAGTTTGGATTTCCATCAAATGAAAGGAAGCCATCAACACAGTGGAAATGTTTGTGAGATGTCATGGCAATAAAGAATGATGTAGGAAAATTATAATTGCTTACATCATTGAAAGATGAACCTAGAGTGTTTATCCACATTAATATATGTATAATGGCATTCATATGAGGCTTTATATACAAACTGCAGAAACATAAGGAAAAGACCACACCTCAGTCTTCTGCTGATTGTCTAACTTCAGCTTGTCCTTTTTTATGTAAACAAAGTGTATGAGAAATCTAAGTGTTCTCATCATGGATGCCAGTGCTACATACCTAGGCCAATGCGGACCGATATACAGCAGCGATTTCACATTGTGCCAGCAGGTCTTTGAAGTGTCTCACTGTGACTGTGGAGTTAATATACCATCAATTATTTAACGAAGCAGCAGCTAATAGCATGCATGTGCCTGTCCACTGCCCACAAACAAGATAGGACTAACTTCAAACCACACATATGCACACAAGCAACTACTCAACTAATCTGCGCACACAAGCCCAAAAGTTGGAAAATCTTAGTCACACATGAAAATAACTGCCCCTCCCAAACCACAGTTAGAGTATGAAACTTACAAATTACACAAGTAAATTCCAATACTTTACAGCATTAAGGATCCCTTTTTTTCCCTTAAGGAAAATGCAACAAAAGTACAGTAAACATACTTTGTGCGTCTTCCTCAATGTGCCTGCAAAATACAACATCTGAATAGGTAATTCATCAGAGTTCAAGGAAAAATCTCTAAGAAGTAATAACAGTTGTACATACTTGTAATATTCAGCAGCTGCCTAATGCAATTGTATTACACTGTGATGCTGTAGCAGTTTTCTACCATGATGATTATTTATTTTTGAAATGACACCTTAAAATCCTACGAAGTACCCATGCAACAAAAACACAGTCATCATCCCAAATACATACCTCAAAGTGTCTAAATTCATAGTTCTTCCTTTTATAAAAATCAACCAGTTTTGTTCTAAATATAGGACAAAAGGAATTACGCAATATAAAATGATTGTGCTGAACTCTCTTCCAACTTTTCCCTGTGACTGTAAGCTGTCAAATGAGACTAAAATCGGTGTGGCCAAGGATGAACACAGGATAGCAGCAGATTTCTTCAGCTCCACCAATTTCATTACACTGACAGGAATTAATTACTTAAAAAAATAATTTTTGAAGTAATTTTCTTTCTAAATATGTTTGTTTTATATAGTTCTTGAACTATATCTAAAAAAGAAAGGAAATTTTAACAATATTCCTGTCAGAAATCACTTTGGAAATTTTCCTGTCAGTTTATCAGTCTGAAATGAGTTCCAGTAAGACAAATTCTCAAGACTCCAGCATCAAGAAAGAACTTCAGTCTCTGATAACTATAATCCAGCAACTTACTGCTAAGATGGATAAAATGGATACTGAAATAGATACCTTCATAGAAAAAACTACAAAACAAATAGACTTGTTACATATAGACCTGCAACAACAGAAGATCCAGATGACAGGCATAGAAGAAGCTGTGAATGACATGGAAAATAGAATCCAAGAAGAGGAAAAAAACATTGAGTTTCTGCTGAAACAAAATACACATTTACAAACAAAGCTTGATGACCTGGAAAATAGATCTAGGCGCAATAACATTAGGATTTTTGGACTGCCCGAAAATATTGAAGGTAACAATATTACTTCTTTTTTAACAACATGACTCCCTAAAACTTTAGACTTACCAGAAGCATTCTCTTTTGGTATCGAAAGAGCACATAGATTTATAGCTAATACTAACTCTAACAAAAACTATCCTAGATCAGTTATAGTTAGATTTCTATCATCTTTTGATAAAGAGATGGTTCTTAAATCTGCTTGGGCTAAAGCTCCTGTTAAGATTAATGAGACAACTGTGCGTTTTGACAATGACTATTCTTCCATGGTAATAGCTAAAAGAAAAGTTTTTCTGCCACTAATAAGGGAGCTTAAAAAAGCACAGTTTAAAACATACCTTCTGTTTCCTGCCAAGCTTAAAATCTTCCTTCCTGATGGTCCGACAATTTTTGATGACTTAGACTCTGCTTTACTGTTTATCAAAAAAAAAATAAGATTTTGGATAAAATAGAGGAAATGGAATGGGCTAGTCCTTCATTAAAGAGACTGGCAACTGAAACTTCGTGGAAGACTTCAGAGAAGAAGAAGAGACTAAAAAAACAAATGATTTGTTCTATGTTTTTTTTTCTTCTCTCATTTTATTTCATTATTAATCTTTTAAAATATAGTTCCTGCATTTCCAGAAAGCCACAAATATTCTGAAAAAGATTTAATCAAAGTTATTCTCTGTGTGCAAATAAATGTTTTGTTTCATAACCAGTCAAAATATCTGAAGAACTAATAACAAGCTATGATTCAATTTGTTTCTCTTTCTGAAAAAGAGAAGTAAGGTCAGTAATTTGATACATTTTTTTTCTTTCTCTTTTTTTTCTTCTCCTTTTCTTCTTTTCTTTGTTTAAACAATGACATTCTATTTAGATTATGTAGTGGGTAAAGGGTGGGGGAGGGCAGGGAGAGAAGAGTAATGAAAATATGATTAATAGAATAATAACATATTTATTCCTTGTAAAAAGTTTATATGTTCTTCAAATGCTATTCCTAATTATACTTTCTTGATTATACTGCTTATGCTTGTTTGTAAATAATCTGTCATGCTTTAACTAATAATAATTAGAACTAAATAATAGTAAATAATATGTTTTATTTTTAACTCTATTAATATAAACAGTAAGTAATATTCCATTGTATATACTTCTTATAGCTTTCTCTTACATTTTTTATTTCTGCCTTACACTCTTTTATTTCTACTCTCTTTTTCTTTTCTTTATTAATATATAGAAATGCTTTTGATCATATAGACACAGTAAATAATAAGATTTGCATAAAAATTGAGTTGGGACAAAAATATTGAGTTTTATTACTTATTAATAACTTTGGGCTTAATTTCACTTACATAGAGGCTGTAATAACCTGTAAAATACATTGTGAAGGTTTTGTCATGTTTAGATGCATTTACACTGCTAAATGAATGTTTGTCACTAGTTTTTAATAAGTTTCCCGCCAAAATGTTAAGGGAGACAATCTGGGATGTGGGCTGTCTCATGCACAGTATCCATGAGCTACTTCAAAAGCCTCAACTCTCAGAATTCTCACAGAGAAGCTGAAAGCAGTCAGTCTAACCTTTGACCTAGATATTACACTGACACATCACAGATTCAGGAAGTACACTCTACCAGGAAGTAGAACTGATGCAAATGCGACTATGTGAAGGAAAATGAACTCTTTAACATCTAAATGTGAGTTATTTTATATAATTACTTAAATATCTATGTTATAATTCATAAAATATGTCAGTTATAATGAGTTTAAATGATGCAGTTTCTTGTAGTAAGTAAATGTCTTATTTTAGAAGGCATAGAAAATGAAACATTTATTCAAGTGTTTTTGAAAATCTACTTAACAGCAGCATAATAATCTGTGTTAAAACTTATGTTCCAAACATATACATTACTATAACTCATTTAATTCATCTGATTGACAAGCATAAATAATTTTATAACTCTATTCTGGAAGAAATTGTCATGTGATATATTTTAAAGCAGTAGTATAGCATGGTTGTAAAATCTGGTTACTAAAATGTGTTTGCTGTGCATTATTTTGTATGAAGCAGACAGATTTATTGTAGGGACAGCAAGTAGGATAGTGCTCAGCAAGGACACAACTCAGTGAGATCAGATATATATATATATATGTGTGTGTGTGTGTGTGTGTGTGTGTGTGTGTGTGTGTGTGTGTGTGTGTGTATATATATATATATATATATATATATGTATATATATGTGTGTGTGTATATATATATATATATATATATATATATATATATATATATATATATATATATATGTGTGTGTGTGTGTGTGATTAATGAGTATAAGTAAAATGCTCATATACCATCAAGTCAAGGTTTTTTTTGGAAGCTGTTGACTGCATTTACATGACAGAAAATAGATGCATCTTAATATATGTAATGTCTGAATCATATTAGCCAAAGTTTTTGATTTAAATGAATGTTAGAACTTATTTTCTCTCCTCTTGATTTCTAACATCAAGATTATTTGAATGCTATTTGAATACAAGTGTTTTATATTACATAGATGTATATAGTAATATGAACAGTTTTAAAAAAAAAAGTTTATTTTAGTTTATATGATGCTGTTTTACCAAATGTGTAGTCTTGTCTTGCTAGATAATTGAATTGAAAACTGTTAACCTCAGTTAAATATAACTAGTATTAAATTGATAAGGTGGTAGCTGAGGTACTGCTGCTTAGGGTAGGGGGTTAACTTGAGTGGTAAATACTACTCTAAGTTGGAGTTTATAACTCAGGCTGGATGCAAGGTTTAATCCTTACATTATTTTCACTTGTTCATTGTTATATGTATATAGTTTTGACATCCACAATATATTTTGTACACTCATTGTCACTACAAACAAAATTGAATCCTATACAAAATCCCATAAGAGATTCAATAAATACAGCTATATTTAAAGGTACACCTAAAGGAGGAGATGTAACATTACTTATGTTGTTATTTGTTATTTTGATCATAAGATTCTTAAGTTTTAAAAATGCCAAATGACATCTTTAAAAGGAATTTCTTTAAACATTAATGGATTGAATAATCCATGTAAAAGGGCAAGCCTAATAAGATACATTAATTTACATAAGGCCAACTTAGTCTTCCTGCAAGAAACCCATCTCTTGAAAAAAGATATTGATAAACTAGCCACAAACAAATATACAGTATTGGTTAGTTCAGAGCACACATAGAAAAAAAGAGGAGTGGCTATTTTATGGAATAAAAGTATGCCCATTCCTAAAACCATTCAGTCTTATCAGGATGACAAAGGAATGTTTTGTATGGTTACAATACAAATTAATGGGAAGGCTTACACTTTAATTAATGTATATTGGATACCTGGAATTGGTATTAATACAGTGAAACATCATCTTGATAAGATCATATCATTCTCTATAGGAGATATTATTTTAGCTGGTGACTTTAATTGTATACTACATGAAAGTGATACTACCACTATAGGAAAAAGAAGAATTACATCTAATGCAAAACATTTAAATGATTTTGCTAATTCTTATCATTTGAATGATATTAATAATCAGATAGATTCAAAATCATTGCCATACACCTTTTTTCTAACAGATACAAAACCTATTCAAAAATAGATAGGGTCTTTATTTCTAACCAGATGGTAACAGATTTAATTAATTCCAAAATCATTTCATGTCCTATATCTGATCATAATTCAATTGTTTCTGAACTCGTGATAAAAAATACTCATAATGTTCAGATCAAAAGGATACCAGCATACTTAACTCAACTAAAAGACTATAAAGAATATATACTTTCAGAAGTAAAACATTTTTTAGACATAAATAATACTCCTGAAGTCTCCATTGTCTATGTTTGGGATGCCTTAAAATCATATCTATATGGACAAAGTATCAGATGGTATAATAATAAAAGGAAATCTTGGGATAAGGAATTGTTAGATATTCAAAGTAAATTCGACTCTTATAAACATAATAATAAAGAAAATATTATGGACAAGAAAGTTATTGAAGAAATAAACAAACTAAATGAGAAATACAAAGAAATTTTAACTCATAAAGTTAAAATAACTTTAGAGAAATACAAGTTTTTTCTTATTCAATAAGCCCCAAATACTTACATAGACTTAAAAATAAAACAAAAAGGTTGAATAAACAAAACCATATCAAAGAAATCTTTTCCCTAAGGAAAAAGAAGAATGTTTCTAGTATACCAGAAATACTAGATGAATTTAGAAATCACTTTCACAAAATTAACCATAATAACATTAACATGGAACCTAAAGATAATATAAAGGAGTTTATAACCACAAACATGAATAAAAAGCTTAATAAACAACAGATTAAACTATTGGACAAAAGTATTTCATATACAGAGGTTATTACACAAATAAATAAGCTTAAATCAAACAAAGCACCGGGTAATGATGGTATTATACCAGAGATATATAAAATCCTTTCTAAAAGTACATATTCATTAATACATAAGGTTTTTATTTTGGCCCAAACTGAGTTAATAACCCCCCATCTTGGCAATATACATTTATTTCGCCAATTTTAAAACCTAATAAAGATCCAACTAGATGTACTTCATATCGGCCCATCTCATTACTTAATATTGATTATAAAATGTTTATGAGTATTTTTGCTGATAGATTGAAGACAATCATCCCCGGCATTATAGATATAGATCAGACAGGCTTCATTGTAAATAGAAATACTTTTGATAATATAAGAAGAACTTTAACATTAATTGATTTTGCAAATAGGAAAAAGAAAGATTTAACACTTATTAGTCTTGATATAAGTTCAGCATTTGATTCAGTAAGTTGGGACTATCTGTTTACCTTACTGAAGTGCACAAACTTCTCAGATGCATTTGTAAATCTAATTGAGCATTTATACAAAGTAACATTGGCTTATATTAAGGTAGGAACATATGTTTCACAAAAATACCCATTTTTAAAGGTACAAAACAAGGATGTCCACTTTCTCCACTATTATTCACTTTAGTAATGGAGCCTTGGGCTAATTTGATCAGAAACAGTACTGACATAGAGGGTTTTGAAATAGATGAAAATACAACATCCAAAATTCAACTTTTTGCAGATGATGTTCTAATTACATCAGCAGGATCTAATTCTTCTATGCGGTCTCTATTTGATAAAATGATGAATTTTAAAAGTATTTCTGGTTTAATATTCAATGAAGAAAAAACTAAAATACTACCTATATATACACGAAAAATATTCTCATTAGTGATTTTACTAAATATGTACCCAATTCAGGTCAGATAACTTATTTAGGTATAATACTATCTAAAGAGATTAAATCTATTATATATAATAATTATAATACCTGTTTTCTTAATATACAAAATCTTTTTAATACCTGGAATAATATGTTTTTTACTATGGAGGAGACACTTACAATTATTAAAATGATAATATTCCCCAAGATTTTATACTTAATACAATCAATAATACTTCCACCTACAAAAATAATTATCAAGAAACTGAATACACTAATGTTAAATTTCCTATGGGCACCTAATAGACCTAGGATTGCTTTAAAGAAACATACTAATAGCTGGTCTCAAGGGGTATTTCTTTTCCAGACTTTAATTTATATACTATCTCTTCTATTGTAAAAGTTATTACTTTATTAATAGATCAGTCATATGTCGCAAAATGGAAAGATTATTGGGAGCTAATTAGTATGCACTTCATGAAAATCTCCTTAACACATAAAAATATGATTGTAAATAACTCCATGTTATGGTTACTAAAGGAATTTTGTACTTCACCTATTACACCTAAACATATGGTTTGTTACCCATTAAATATTATTATTAGCTATCGTAACTTTATATTCATGCACCCTAAGTATAGGGAATGGAATTTTATTATATTCCTATAATGTATACTCAGGGTATGCTTTTGTCATCTACTTCTGAAGGAACTCATTTAGCTATAGATAATGATCTAAAATACTGGTATCAGTTGATATCTGATAATAAAGTTAAAAATCTAGATTTCTTAAAACAAGAATTTGATCTAAGAGAAACTTGCTGGTTAGAGGTTCAGACCTTTAGACAACATCTCATTAATAAAATAGATCTAATGTCTATAACAGTTAAAGAATCTATTCCAACACTGATTGATTACTTGATATTAAATTTACAACATAAAGTTTCTGATAAAGGTAAACTTTCATACATACATAAAATTATCAGACAAGAAACTTTTTACAGTGTAGATACATACTGGAATTATTTCACTTCTATTAATGGGGACCCACCAAATCAACAAGATAAACAATATATATTGGAATCTGCCTATAGAACTACGTCTTCCATTGTCTGGAGACTTTATACATGGAAATTTTTACATAGATCTTTTTATACACCTTTGATGATGAATAAAATAAATAATAAAGATAATCTATGTAAGAGATGTAATGTAGAAATTAATGCTGACTGGGCTCATATGTTTTATGACTGTATAAAATTGAATGAATACTGGAAGTCAATTAATGAATTTTTGCAGGCTATTTTTACAGATAATTTCATTATTTCTAAATCTCTTATATTATTCAACACACCTGTACCTCAAAGTGTTAATAAGGTTAAGCTTCCCTTGTTATGGTCTATTCTAGCAGTGGCTAGGAAAATAATAACCAGAAATTGGATTTCAGATACACCTCCTTCGTTCAATGAATTTAAAAATGTTATGAATATAGTGTGCCATATGGAAATAAACACAATTAGGTCAAGAACAACTAGAAAAACATCTTATTATATTGTATGGGATAATTTTCAAAATTTGTTAAAAAAATTCTAATTTCAATAGCATGGTATTTTAGTTTAATTAATTGATCTGATTGTAGTGGATGTCTTTGTAAATACTTTAGTTGTTTTGTTGAATATTATAATAATATCTATTTTTAATTACTTGTATACAATTGTTATGATATTTCTCGTATATGTTAAAACAATAAACCTGTTTTGGAAAAAAAAAATGAGACTAAAATCCTTTATGAGCAGTTACATTGAAGGCTTTGTTGGCAGGGCTTGATTCCAACTTCCTAAACTGAAACTATAGTCCTTTTCAGGGAGAAACATTTGATAGTAAGGAAATCTCTCAGTCATACAGAGAGAATGCTGTCTCCACTGCCTCGTCAAAATGAATGGACACATTTTCACCTCATTTCACACCTTTTGTGGAATTATCTTTGCTACTTAAATGTCTTCAAGTAACTATTGAACTCTGACTTGTAGCCAATAATGATGAAACCAAGTTTGTATAAAATACTTCTTACTTATTAAGCCTTTCAATGACACATAAAACATTTTGTAATAATATTGCCATTATTCTTATTGATTTTACTTAGCATGTAAGTGCAAATTTAAAATGTAGTTAATGGTATAAATTGCAAACAACTGTGTTTTTTGGGAAGACTGAGATGAAAAAATGTCAACAAAATTTTGAAATGGTACTGGATGCTTGCACTAAATGCACAGGGTAAATGGCAGTGTTAACACATAATTTGCAAACATATTTCCCTATCTTTCATATAGGTGACTGTGTGGTCACTATACCTCTCAACTTCTTAGTGCCAGAATCTGGACAGTGCCTAAAATGGTTGGGGAGCAAAAGCCCAAAATATTACTCATAAATTTAAAAAGTTGCAAAAATAACAAGGCTTGTGTTAACATACATTTTCCAAAGACAGAATTCTCAAAATATCTGTCATTATTTAGTGACTTCAGTCCTGAGTGATTTAACAGAAAATCAAATTTTATAATAAATGCACAAAAATATAAGTAAACAATCTGAACACTCTGTGAAAGTCTAGACACTTGAGAGAGATGGTGGTCACTGTGCATCAATGGCAAATGATGAAAAAAGGAGCACAGCCATTCATCTTTACCGAGATGTTCTCAGTCTTATCGTCTATGAGAGAACTTGCTACTGCAGGTGAATCATGCATAGTGCTTGGGTAGTCAGTACTGCTTTGCATTCCAAAGTCACCTAAATTTGAGGGTCTCTGCTAGCAAATGTGTTAGCAGAAAGCAAGCTCCAGAAACAAATCAGCAATACAATATTAATAGTCAATGTAAGCTGTTACAAAACATGCTCTACATTTATTCCAAAGCCAATTACTCTCCACACCCAACCCATCCCAATCACACTGCACTCTCAGACACACATCACAACTATACCCCACCTCCTGGGCAACACACATCCTCTTCTATTACAGATATCATCCTACCCCAAACCCCACCCCTACACCACTCTCTCCAATACACTTTAAACTCTCAACAACCTCAGTCCAACCTACTTTTATTACCTTCTTCCATCTATCACCCTCACCATGCTAACTAATCTTATAATTACATCATTTCTGCTACTACTCACTGCCCTCACATCTTACCAGACTAACATTCAACATCCTAAAACAACACCCACTTCCTCCTGTAGCTATTACTCTAATTCAATAAAATCATTTTATACCATATCTCCCTCACTTCATAATGCCAGTATCTCTCACTTTTTCCATTATAAAATACTCCAGATATCTCTCACCCATAGTATCAGACTTGTAAACTCACACGTACCAAAAAAATATAATTCGCCAAAATCCAACTCAAAACCTGCCATTCTCCTACAAACAGGTGATATCCACCCTAACCCTGGGCCTACCCCTAGGTCTACCACACCCTCCCCAGCCCTAAAAATCTGCCTTTCAGCCCAATTACCTAATACTCCCACAGACAACACACACACATCTTTCACCTCTTCCACTCCCCAACTTTCTAAAAATCTATCCATAAATGCTATCAACATTCAAAGCCTTCTGAATAAAATCACTGACCTTCATGCTTGGATCTCACAATATTCCCCACACCTACTTGTACTAACAGAAACCTGGCTCAAACCCCATATTCAAAACTCTGTTATCTTACCCCCAGTCTACAACATCTATTGGCTAGATAGGACCTCAAAAAAGGTGGAGTTGTGACAATTCGATACTCTCAGCACCTCTCCCTCTCTCACATCCAGTTAACCCTGCCAGATTTTCACTCTGCAGAAATCCTAATATTAAACTGTCACCTTAACAACCACAAAAAGCTTGCTATAGCTGCTGTACATATTCCCCCTGGCAAGAATTTCCAAATTCTTGAAAATATATTTTCCTGGCTCTCTCTAAACCTACCCTATGAAACTATACTACTGGGAGATGTAAATATTGATCGGAAGTCTTTAGAGACCCTTTCCCCAGTCCAAAGCATCAACTTGTTTGGCTTCACCCAACTTATCTCCAACTCCACTAGACTTTCCAAACACTCAAATCAAGGCACAATAATTGACTGTATCTTGTGCAATAACCCCCAACTCAACCACATCCCCACTACACTTCCTGATGTCCTAAGTGACCCCTACCCATCTCTATTCAGAGATACACACCCCAACAAAAAAAAAACACCTTTACAAAATATGTCGTAGACTCAAACGTCTTCCCCTCCACTCTCAGTAACAGTCTCTTTGCCATTAACTGGTCTATCATGCACTCTCTTCCTCTTGAGGATGCAGTACTTGAATTTAATCACATCTTCCTAAACACCCTTGACACTATTGCCCCCCCCCCACACACGTAAAATAAGAATCAAGTCAAATTATGCCCCCTGGCTCAGTAAAGGCACCTGTAAACTAATGCACAAAAGAGACAAAGCCTGGAAAACTTGTATTAAAAGCCAATGCCCCTCCCACCTCCAACTATTTAAGGAACTTAAGAATCATGCCAAGAAACAAGTATACAATGATAAAAAGACCTACTATACTAACACACAGACCACCACTCAATCAAACTTCAAAGATTTCTGGGGAAGTATTAACTCTATCCTCCACCCTGGTAAACCTCAAAACACCAAATCCCTATACAAACTGCCCCAACCAGGAAACAGCCTCTCTCTTTAATCAATTTTTCATAGACACTATAAGTAAGTTAACACAAACCAGACTCATCAAGAAATGCCTCCCCAAACAGCAAGACAGGTTTCTCCTTCAGCCATGTATCCACTTCCCATATAAAGTCCCTGCTCCTGAAACTAAAACCCTGCTCTCCCTCTGCCGATATGCTTCCTCCTCAATTCCTCAAACTTGCAGCAGACTTGATCACCTACCCAGTCTCCATTCTCATTAATCGATCTATTAAAGAAGCTACTGTACCCAAAATCTGGAAAACCTTCTATGTAATCTCCCTTCACAAGGGTGGCAACTCCAAATGATCCCACTAACTACAGACCTATTGCTATACTTTACCCACTAAGATTATAGAGAAATGCATTCACACCCAAATACTTAACTTCCACCTCCAAAACAACCTCCTATCCTCCACCCAACATGGTTTCTGTCCCCACCACAGTACCTCTACAGCCCTTCTATCCTTTACCCACTCCACAGCTGAAAATAGGAACAATAATCTAGTCTCATGTCTCTTCCTAGACTTATCTAAGGCATTTGACACAGTATCACACCCCAAACTTCTGACTAAACTATCTAACCTTAACCTGTCTAACTCTACTTTCTCTTGGTTTTCTAGTTATCTCACTGATAGGCATAAATCTGTCAGATGGCAAGCATCCTGCTCTTCTTTCCTACCCATATACTCAGGGGTACCTAGAGGCTCTATTCTGGGACCTCTTCTTGTCAACATATGTAGAAATGATCTACCCCTCTCTCTACCATCATACAGTATGCAGATGACTCCACTCTGATTACTTCCTCCAACTCTATCTCACAACTTCAGACACACACTCAACAATCTTTCCTTCTTGTTGAAAAATGACTAAATGATAACCAGCTTATCTTAAACCCCCCAAAACTAAGCTACTCCTCTTGCTCCCCAAAAATAATGACCACCTTAAGACTACTTTCTCAATCTCTTCACAGAACAATACCACCATAAATGTAGACACAAACACCAAACTTCTGAGCATGACCATTGATGACCAGCTAAAATTTGACATAACACATACACCAAGCAATCAAAAAAACTAACCAAAAGCTGGACCTGCTCTACCACAACTCTAAATTCCTCTCTGCTGAATCCAGGCATTCCCTTGCACAAGCATATCTCCTTCCTAGCCTCCTTTATGGATCACCTGTACTCACCAACCTCCAATCCTGTCTACTCTCCAAGTTAGAAGAAACCAATAATAAAATTGCCAAATTTGCAGCCAACTTACCCAATCCTCCCCACCATTGCATAGCCCTACACAAGGTACAATGGCTTGAATTCCCCCACCTTGTAAAACTATCCCAACTACAACTAACCCACCTCATATTAAATAAACCCACTGCCTGTCCCACTCTCACCAACTTAGTTTCCTGCTACCCCCCCACTCCCTTCGCAGTTTTGAGAAACTCCTTCTTGAAACATGTACCCCAAAAATGAACATAGGCAATCTCCTTTACAAATCATCTATAACTAAAATCTGGAACAACCTCCCCTCAAATCTAGGAAACATCCCACAAACTAATAGCGTTAAAAATGCAACTAAAACACTTCCTCCATAACAGTTGGTTATGCCCCTGTCAGCATCCAACCTGACCAGTCGCTGACTCCACCTAATTTACCTAATCATAACAATTCCTGACTGCTGCTAATACCATACTCCCATTGCTTTTTTTCTCTTTCTTTCTTTTTCCTTGTCAAATCATATATTATCCTTCTTACGTGATATCTCTGCATATATCAATAATTATGCTTACTACTCTTTTTCTGTCTTGCTTCTTATACTCTGCAATTTAATTGTGTAAGATGTTTAATATTACTGTTGGAGCTTTTCTCCTTGGGTCTCCACTGAAAATGGGCTTGTGCTCAGCTGGACCAACCTGGTTAACAAATGTGAAATAAATAAATAATGTTAGTGGTAGAGCCCAGCTCCATGTGGTGATTATAATGTAACCTGTTACAAAACAATATGTTAGTGGTAGAGCCCAGCTCCATGTGGTGATTATAATGTAACCTGTTACAAAACAATATGTTAGTGGTAGAGCCCAGCTCCATGTGGTGATTATAATGTAACCTGTTAGAAAACAATATGTTAGTGGTAGAGCCCAGCTCCATGTGGTGATTATAATGTAACCTGTTACAAAACAATATGTTAGTGGTAGAGCCTATCTCCATGTGGTAATTATAATGTAACCTGTTACAAAACAATATGTTAGTGGTAGAGCCCATCTCCATGTGGTGATTATAATGTAACCTGTTACAAAACAATATGTTAGTGGTAGAGCCCATCTCCATGTCTTGATTACAATGTAATGTATTACAAAACAATGCTAGTGGTAGAGCCTGGCTCCATGTGTTGATTACAATGCAACATATTACAAAACAATATGTTTATGGTAGAGCCTGGCTCCATGTGTTGATTACAATGTAACATATTACAAAACAATATGTTTATGGTAGAGCCTGGCTCCATGTGTTGATTACAATGTAACATATTACAAAACAATATGTTTATGGTAGAGCCTGGCTCCATGTGTTGATTACAATGTAACATATTACAAAACAATATGTTTATGGTAGAGCCTGGCTCCATGTGTTGATTAACAATGTAACCTATTACAAAATATGTTAGTGGTAGAGCCTGGCTTCATGTTTTGTTGAGTCCCAGTAATTTCCTGTTAGGTGACTATGTTCCACAACCTGCAAGCTGTACCGTAATCTGTTTGGGGAAGGAAATGCTTAACTGATTTACTATCTTATATGGCAAACAAGCTTCCTCTGCCACTGCAGATGTTTCAATTTCCGCAAAGTATCAAAGTTATTTACCTGTTCCATGAAACTGCTGTCATTATCCACAGAAACAGGTTCAGCAACATTCCGTTCACTGACATTAAGCTTAAATCTTTCATTAATTAAATTCATTGACTGTTTATGTGGACAGAAATCCAGTTCAATATCTTGACTGCTTTGTTCAGCCATGAGGAAGAAAATAAATCCAAAATAGTAAAACGACAAAATGTAATCTTTCCTTCCTCCAAAGATCAGTGCTGCATAAACATACAAAAACAGCAAAAAAAAAAAAAATAAGCAGCAAAGTCCAAGTGGCCGTAAAACTCTTTAATAAAACTCTTAATAAAACAATGTGAGCACTTTCGGGATAACCCTTCTTCAGACATTCACCAACACATTTAATTACTGTTATATAAAAAACATTTAAATGTAATCATCCAATCACATTCAATAAATAACCCACCTCTTTTTTAAGGCTGGTTTTAAAGAAATAGCAGTATTTAGACCAGGAGAATGATCCGCTGCTAACTCTGTTATCCATTTTAATTCAGTATCTAGAAAGCACCACAGATTTTTTTAAGGATCTCTGTTAGATGGGGATGCGCAAGCCAGTGCATTTCTTTGTGCCGGTCCCAAGCCTGGATAATTGGGGAGGGTTGCGTCAGGAAGAGCATCCGGTGTAAAATGTTGCCAAATCATACATGCAGACAAAAGTACATATATACATACCGGATCAGTCGGGCCTGGGTTAACAATGACCGCCACCAGTACTGTTGGCCAACAGGGTGCTGGCAGAAACTAGGCTACTGTTGGCCGAAGGAGGAGAAGAGGCGGAAGGCATGGCCGAAGGCAGGTAAAGGCTAGGACTGTGATAGTGAGGTTTGGAACTTTGAATGTTGGCAGTATGACTGGTATAGGGAGAGAGCTAGTTGATATGATGAACTGAAGGAAGGTTGGTATATTGTGTGTGCAAGAGACCAGATGGAAAGGGAGCAAGGCTAGGTGTATCGAGGGCGGGTTCAAATTGTTTTATCATGGTGTGGATGAGAGGAGAAATGGCGTAGGCATTATCCTGAAGGAACAGTATGCTAAGAGTGTTTTGGAGGTGAAAAGAGTGTCAGATAGAGTGAAGTTTATGTGGCTGGAAATTGATGGTGTAATGATGAATGTTGTTAGTGCATATGCTCCACAAGTTGGGTGTGTGATGGATGAGAAAGAAAAATTTTGGAGTGAGTTGGATGAAGTTGTGATGACTGTACCCAAGGGTGAGAGAGTGGTGATTGGAGCAGATTTCAATGGGCATGTTGGTGAAGGGAACAGAGGGGGATGAGGAAGTGATGGATAGGTATGGTGTTAAGCAAAGGAATGCAGAAGGTCAGATGGTACTGGATTTTGTGAAAAGGATGGACATGGCTGTGTTGAATACGTATTTTAACAATAGGGAGGAGCATAGGGTGACATACAAGAGTGGAGGAAGATGCACACAGGTGGATTATATCTTATGTAGAAGGGCCAGTCTGAAGGAGACTGGAGACTGTAAAGTGGTGGCAGGGGAAAGTGTAGTTAGGCAGCATATGATAGTGGTTTGTAAGATGACATGGTGATCAAGAAGAGAAGGATGAGTGTGAGGGCAACACCAAGGATCAAATGATGGTAATTGTGAAGTGATGTTCAGGGAAGAGTTAAGAAAGGCACTGGGTGGCAGTGAAGAGTTACCGAACAGCTGGGTAACTACAGCACAGCTAGTAAGAGAGATGGCTAGAAAGGTGCTTGGTGTGACATCTGGAAAGAGGAAGGAGGACAAGGAGACCTGGCGGTGGAATGAAGAAGTACAGGAGAGTATACAGAGAAAGAGGTTGGTGAAGAAGTGGGATTGTCAGAGAGATGAAGAAAGTAGACAAGAGTATAAGGAGATGAGGTGCATGACAAAGAGAGAGGTGGCTAAGGATAAGGCGTATGAAGAGTTGTATAAAAGGTTAGACACTAAGGAGGGAGAAAAGGACCTGTACTGATTGGCTAGACAGAGGGACAGAGGGACTGAGCTAGTAAAGATGTGCAGCAAGTAAGGGTGATAAAGGATAATGAGGGAAATGTACCCACAAGCGAGGAGAGTGTGCTGAGCAGATGGAAAGAGTACTTTGAGGGGCTGATGAATGAAGAGAATGAGAGGGAGAGAAGGTTGGATGATGTGCGGATAGTGAATCATGAAGTGCAGTGGATTAGCAAAGAGGAAGCAAGTATAGCGATGAAGAACGGAAAGGCTGTTGGTCCAGATGACATACATGTGGAAGCATGGAGTTGTTTAGGTGAAATGGCAGTGGAGTTTTTAACTAGATTGTTTAATGAAATCTTGGAAAGTGAGAGGATGCCTGAGGAATGGAGAAAAAGTGTTTTGGCACCGATTTTTAAGAATAAGGGTGATGTGCAGAGCTGTAGTAACTACAGAGAGATTAAATTGATCAGTCACAGCATGAAGTTATAGGAAAGAGTAGTGGAAACTAGGTTAAGAAGGGAGGTGATGATTAGTGATCAGCAGTATGGTTTCATGCCAGGAAAGAGCACTACAGATGCAATGTTTGCTTTGAGAGTGTTGATGGAGAAGTACAGAGAATGTCAGAAAGAGTTGCATTGTGTCTTTGTGGATTTAGAGAAAGCATATGACAGAGTGCCTAGAGAGGAGTTGTGGTATTGTATGAGGAAGTCAGGAGTGTCAGAGAAGTATGTAAGAGTGGTACAGGATATGTACGAGGGTAGTGTGACAGCGGTGAGGTCTACGGTGGGAGTGACGGATGCATTTAAGGTGGAGGTGGAATTACATCATGGTTCAGCTCTGAGCCCTTTCTTATTTCTAATGGTGATGGACAGGTTGACAGACAAGATCAGACAGGAGTCCCTGTGGACTATGATGTTTGCAGATGACATTGTGATTTGTAGTGAGAGTAGGGAACAGGTGAAGGAGACCCTGGAGAGGTGGAGATATGCTCTAGAGAGAAGAGGAATGAAGGTCAGCAGGACTAAGACAGAATATATGTGTGTGAATGAGAGGGAGGATAGAGGAATGGTGAGGATGCAGGGAGTAGAGGTGGCGAAGGTGGATGAGTTTAAATACTTGGGATCAACAGTTCAGAATAATGGTGAGTGTGGAAGACAGGTGAAGAAGAGAGTACAGGCAGGATGGAGTGGGTGGAGAAGAGTGTCAGGAGTGATTTGAGACAGATGAGTACCAGTAAGAGTGAAAGGGAAGGTCTCCAAGAGGGTGGTGAGACCAGCTATGTTGTATGGGTTGGAGATAGTGGCAGTGACAAAAAGGCAGGAGTCAGAGCTTGATGTGGCAGAGTTGAAGATGTTAAGATTTGCACTGGGTGTGATGAGGATGGACAGAATTAGGAATAAGTATATTAGAGGGTCAGCCCAAGTTGGAAGGTTTGGAGACAAAGCCAGAGAGGCAAGATTACGTTGGTTTGGACATGTGCTGAGGAGGGATGCAGAGTATATTGGGAAAAAGATGTTAAGGATGAAGCTGCCAGGTAGCAGGAAAAGATAAGGTTTATGGATGTGGTGAGAGAGGACATGCAGGTGGTTGGTGTGACAGAGCAAGATGCAGAGGACAGGAAGAAATGGAAACGGTTGATCTGCTGTGGCGACCCCTGACGGGAGCAGCTGAAAGAAGAAGTTAGATATGACAAGAGAGTTATTGATTTTTTGGATATACGTTTGATTAAAAATGATAGAGGTGGCTTGGAGACTACAATTTTTAGAACAGAATGTTGGAAGAATCACTTTTTAGAGTTTCATAGCATGCATCCCA